>NC_084609.1:4053140-4255459 GCF_033807715.1 Cololabis saira
ATAATAAAAGTGATAAACCAGAAGCTCCAAGTTCAGATGAAGACACATAACTTCACTTCAATCTTTGTGTTAAAATGTGTTCAAGAGTTATCTTCTCTCACTGCAACACTTTAAATTCCAGGGAAGTGGATTTATTTAATAGCTGCTAGTACACACTCCAGTCAAGTTGGCGGATTTTGCAAAAAATGATAAAATAAATAAAATACTGAAACGTTTGTGCACTTTACAATTTAGAGACACATATAATCCAACAAGACAGGACTCTGAAGAGGGACGGTTTTTACCTCATTTGATCTGAACAATGAAATGTTTTGATAATCTTTTAGTATTATCAGCAAACAACAAATGTACAAGAGACTGTTTTATTTCCTGCAGTTTTAAGTAAAGATATCCCTTTTTAATAATAATAATAGATGTTATTTGTTGGCGCCTTTCTGAGCACCCAAGGACACTTTACAGTAATAATAAATAATAAATAAATAATACTACAACATACTACAACGGTTGGAGAAGGTCTGACAGGTATTGAGGGACCAGGTTATGGAGAGCTTTAAATGCGAGGAGAAGAACTTTCTATTGGATGCGGGTGATGGACAGGTAGCCAGTGGAGCTGAATGAGGATGGGGGTGATGTGGTCAGTGCGTTTTGAACGGGTGGTGATTCTGGCAGCAAAGTTCTGGATGATTTGGAGACGGTGGAGAAGTTTGTTGGGGAGGCCAGTGAGGATTGAGTTGCAGTAATCGATGCGTGAGGTGACGAGTGCGTGGACCAAGAACTGGGTGTTGTGCTGGGTGAGAGATGGGTGGATTCTGGAGATGTTGCATAGGGGTGAGTTTTGGAGAGTGTGGACCTTGTGCCGACGAGAAGGACTTCGCTTTTATTTCCATTTAACTTGAGAAAGTTATTTGTCATCCAGATGTTGATGGTGTTGAGACAGTCAGTGAGAGCGTGGGAGGGAGGTGCTTGGTTTAGTGGAGATATAAAGTTGTGTGTCATCAGCATAACAGTGAAACTGGATTCCAAAGTGGTGGAGGATGTTACCAAGGGGGAGGATGTATATGATGAAGAGAAGCGGTCCGAGCACTGATCCCTGTGGAACGCCATGTGTGATGGGTGATGGTTGGGAGTGTACATGTTTCCCTTGAACAAACTGCTTCCTGTCAGAGCGATATGAGGTGAACCATTTTATTGCAGTACCAGAGACCCCAGTGCCAGCCAGGCGTTCCAGGACTATGGAGTGGGAGATGAAGGTCGAGGAAGATGAGGATGGTGAGAAGGCCAGAATCTGCTGCCAGGAGGAGGTCATTGGTGATCTTGATTAAGGGAGTTTCTGTGCTGTGTTTTGGGCGGAAACCAGACTGGAATGGTTCAAAGAAGCTATTGTTGTGCAGGTGGTTCTGGACGTGGGTTGCTACTGTCTTTTCCAGAATCTTAGAGATGAATGGGAGGTTGGAAATGGGCCGATAGTTATTGTGGTCAATTGGATCCAAACCAGGTTTTTTAAGAATGGGAGTGATGGAAGTGATCTTCAATGATGGTGGAACAGTAGCAGTGGAAAGGGAGTTACAATGGGTGAGACTGTTGGCAGAGAGGCTTTAATTAAGGCAGTGGGGAGAGGATCAAGAGGGCAGGTAGAGTTCTTGGATGCTTTGATGAGTCTATTAATACTTTCAACAGATGGGAGTCGAAATGTGGACAGGGTGTTGGAGGGTGGAGGATCCAGGGCGTTCCACTGGGAGAAGGTGGGTTGCGTTGGTGCAGGAATAGTCAGTTGTTGGTGGATGTTGACCATTTTTGAATTGAAAAAGTCCAGAAACTCTTGACACTGTGAGGTGGAGATGAGAGGGAGTTTCAGCTGTTTCAGGAGTTTGTTGACAGTTGAGAATAAAGTCCGGGTGTTGCTCTCAGCAGAGTTAATGATACGGGAATAGTAGGTGGACCTGGCTGTGTTGATGGCAGATTTGTAGGAAGTGCGATGGTCAAGATACATTTGCTGATGTACCACTAGGCCGGTTTTCCTCACTAATCGCTCCAGCTGACGACCCGTGCTTTTTGAGTTGAATTCGTGGCTCCTTTTCACAAAAGATGACCAAAGATGATGCAAGTGGTCTCATCTTCTAACACCAAGACAATAACTTTAACTATTATCCATTTTGCAGTAAATGAATTCACTTGATCCTCTGCATGGTTTCTCCCACATGTCGCCTTCCACTCAACAACAAATAACTAACCGTTAGATTTGGCTCAGTGAAGAAGAAAGATAAGCACGAGGCAGGGGGAGGGTTTGTCATCGCTGCTCCTCAGAGGGAACACTAAAACAAAGGGAGCTGGTAAGTGATAGATGATAACTTTTTACTGCATCCTCCAAGACGCCGGCTTGTGTCACTGACTGTCCAGAGGACGATAAAATAACATCCCGAGTGTTTGACTGCACTCACGAGTACCGCTGACTCACTGCGGAGGAGAGACTAATCACATCTCTGTCCAACACTGGGTTGGCTGTCATGACACAAACAATAAAATAAAATCGTCTAAACGTTAAATGATTACATATTAGCTATGGCTTCCCACAAAAATAGTGTGATGATGCTTGACATATGGAACGGTAGTAATCTGAGGTCATGGGTGGGAGTATCTTTAAATACCCATAAGATACTCTTATCCTAATGTTGTGATATTTTTAAGACCGACAGCAGCAAAGATCAATCACATCTGTCTCAACGGTTGTTATTCCGGCTCTGGCATGAAGGTAACAGATCGTTCTGGCCGTGATGGCAACATGGGGCTTTCCATGTTTTCCTTTAATGCTGCGACTTTGAGGGCAGAGAGATTTCAAAAACATCTGGGTGCACAGCATGCAAGTCGGACTTTTTCTTGAAGATATTCCCGTCACCATCATTTATCAACGCTTTTGAACTTCCCATTTGTGACCCTGAACCATATATTGCTGTCATACAAAAGCAAAAGCCCCCTGCTCCAATGTCAACACTTTCACAGTCAAGCTTGAGCTTCGTGACCACATGGGAAGAGGAAAAAGCCGTCTACCGGAAAACTATTTTCAGATGAGAGACAGGCTGACCTCAGCGATCAGAGATGTGTGGAGAGGTAAGAGTGATGCTCTCCTTGCTAGGAACACCGCCGTCTCACTTAACCAGGCCGGTGGTTTGGATCAGCACCTGAGAGATGTTCAGCTGCCAGAGAAACTAAAACCACTACCGCAAAGAACAACCGCAGGGTTCAAACCATCAACTCGACTGAAAGTTGGACAATGTCACACACCACAAACACGCAGCGAATCTAGCTATGGTGAAGACAGATGAGTGTAAGATGAAGCTTTTGGGACGACCTTCCCAAAGTCCTGAACTCACCTCCGTGGAAAATATCTGTACTGTGACATTGAGCAAACTATCAATTCTTCCCAAAACAATTCAGTTTATTCCTTCCTGGAATAAATGTTCAAAAGGTTTGGCGATGGCTATCCGGACCTGGGGGTGACGGAGCCTTCTCCATCGCTGCTCCCACCCTCTGGAACTCCCTCCCCAAACACATCCGTGACTGTACAGTAGGAATGGGCGATATTTTACCGTTCACGATAAACCGTCAAAACAATTCCTCACGATAAGAATTTGTCATCTCGCGGTAAAAACGATAAATTGATCATGTTTTTGTTGTAAAGCTTGAATTATGGTTCTGTGTTAAATCCATGCACAACGTATGTGAAGGAAGGAAGGAAGAAAACAAGGAAAGAAGGAAGGAAGGGAGAAAAGAGGAAGGAAGGAAGGGAAAAAAGAAGGAAGAAAGGAAGGAAGGAAGGAAGGAAGGAAGGAAGGAAGGGAGAAAAGAGGAAGGGAAGAAGGAAGGAGAGAGCAGGAGGAAAGAAGGAAGGAAGGGAAAAAGGAAGGAAGGGAGAAACGAGGAAGGAAGGAGAGAGCAGGAAGAAGGAAGGAAGGGAAAAAAGAAGGAAGGAAGGAAAGGGGAGAAGGAAGGAAGGAAGGAAGGAAGGAAGGAAGGAGGAAGGAAGGAAGGAAGGAAGGAAGGAAGGAAGGAAGGAAGGAAGGAAATGAGCCAAAAAGAAAGAAAGAAGGATAAATTCCCGTTGATGACGTTTTTGTGTAACAAACATGGCAGATCTGAGAGCGAGATAGATTTATAGTTACAAAGGTGGAGTTGAATTGGTATTTTTTTATCATCATTTTTATCGTTATCGTGATAAATGCCAGAAATTATCGTGATACATTTTTTAGTCCATACCGCCCATCCCTACTGTACAGACCTCCCTATATTTAAATCCCATCTCAAAACTCACCTTTACAGAACTGCTTTTAATGTGTGATCAATGTCCTGTGTCATGTAATTGTCCTATGTGTACTGTTTTTATGATTTTTATACTACTGTAAAGTGTCTTTAGTGTCGTTGAGTGTACTGATTTTATGATTTTTACTAATGTAAAGCATCTTTGAGTCCCTAGAAGAGCGCTATACAAATAAAATGTATTATTATTATTATCCAAAGATATAGGCTTAGGTTACGTTTCTGAAGGGTTTTATCTATTTACTAAATCTTATACTGTTATTATGCACCAGAGAAGCTCAGATTAAAAACAACTAATAAATAAATTAAATAAAAAATTCAAAGCTGATGCAGATTTCCAGTGCTTTAGTTTTTAACTATTCTGCATCCTGTCACATCCACATTTCTGGTGTTTTGTTATTCTTTCCATTGACCTGGTCTTTGTACGTTTTGACCGTATAGAAACATAATTATCGTCAGTTGTGTGAAATAAGACCTGGAAACAGGCATTGTGGCATAGAATTGTCAAATTGGTTTAATTCACTGTACGAATTGTTGCAGATTACTTTTGTAATACGGTATTTGACGTTTTGTACGTATTTGTACATTTTGACCGTATAGAAATGTAATTCTTGCCATTTTAAGAATGAGATGTACCTAGTGTACTCTACTGTCCTTACTTTTTAACAACTTGTGCTTTTTATTATTTTAACTATTTTCTATCATTTCATTTCATTATATTTTTTATTTACTGTTTCATTGTGTCTTGCCGCTTTTAATGTTGATGTAAAGCATTTTGAATTAACTTTTGAATTGTGCTATACAAATAAACTTGCCTTGCCTTATACCCTCTGAGTTTCCACTTAAACGGCATTTTGTCCAAATTTAAGTAGGTGGGAGTTATTTTCACCATCTTAAGTGCAGAATACAGTTACTGAATATCTCAAGATCCAATAACTTTTAAAGAAAATGCCTTTGGTGAAGAGGAATGCATATAAAAATCAAGTCAAAACCAAAATCACGGGTCAAGAAGAGTCATTATAAACTTTAAAAAACCACGACTGCCATTCAGCATCAACGGCTCTTGACAATATAATACGCTTGTAATGAAAAGACACATGTTGCACGTTACGAAAAGTAACATTTCCTAAGTCCTAGAAGTTCAAGCAAGCTTTGGCAATTCCTCATTTCCGCTCCAGACTTGCGTAGGAGAGGCTTCTGAACGCTGGCGGGCCCGCGGGGTCAGCCACGGAACAGGTTCTGATATGATAAACACTGTCTGGGGTCCTTACGGTAGCTGCTCGGGTCACAGACAATTCCAGATTGACAGAGACCGTGTCAATCCTGAGTAGGACATGTAAATGTTAAAAAGATTAAAAACTCATCATCTCCTCCGACGCGTCTCCCTCTTTTCCCCCTCTGCACCAATCGCTACACCCTATGGAAAACCCACAGAGAAGGAGGCAGGGCGGCGGAGCGCGGGCTATTGGCAGTGGAGATAATAGACGAAGCCAAATTGCATTTCTCATCAGAAGTTTCATTAACCCCGGGACCCGCATTGAGGGCATAATCTGTAACATTACCACTTCCTCACGTTCCTACCTCGCGCTTAGCCAAGTCACCGCACACCTTTCACAGTGTTCAAATAAGAAAGAAAAGGTAGGGAGATAAAAAAGTGCCAGGAGCGGGTTTCCAGCGCCTTCTGATCATCGGATTTTATTCCTCCATTCACAGTTTTTCTTTTTAATTCAATGCCGTGCCACGGACCTTCCAAGACCTAACTGATCATTTCTGTCAAAAACTATGAATAAAGTTTCAAAAGCGGGAGACAGATGTATTTCACGAGTTTCACTTGTACCGCAATTTCCCTCATCTTTCTCATCCTCCCATTCTCGCTGCCGCTGCGGCGGGGAGAGACATCTTTAAGCAGGCCATTAGTCCAGAACAGTGTGGAGGCTCTGGCGTATGAATATTTATAGCACGCTGGAGAAGGTGTAGGAGGTTCAACCTTGACTACGGTGTAATCAGCACACATACTGACTCGGGCCGTGATTTAGAGACAGCCGACCTGCTGAGAGCCTCACTCGATACCTAAGTCGTGGACACACATAATCAATGTCTGCCTCATTAAGGTCGTACCCTTTGAGAATTGGGCTGAACTTTGCAACATTTTTAACGAGATTCACATTCACCACACCTTCTTTAATATATAATATATATATATGAAAAAGAGCACACTCAGACATGATCGATTGTGCGAGAAGATCTTTTTTGGGGCCTACGGTACTTTTACAGTACTCTAAGCTTGGTGCCTCTCTTTCAAGGTCATCCAGGTGACCTTGAAAGATTACCACAGTGAATGTCAACACACATTATATGTGTATGATAGGACAGGGGATCGATTCAAATGTCAAGAATCGATTCGATTCCGATTCAGAATCGATTATCAAGATTTGATTTGATTCGATTCCAATATTGATTTGGGTTAGTGTTATTAAAATAGTTTTTTGAGCTGTTGCATGAATTATATGACTGTAGTTATGCAAAATATTACTACTAGTATTATATTGAGATTCAACAGCAAGTATTGCAGCTAATGATGCTGTAAGGACCAATCAGCTCCCAGAATGCTGATAGAACTGAAACAGAAACATCATGTGGGTCAGAATTATCAAACAGATCCAGGGAGGAAACAGAGACGGATGAAATCGGTTTTATTTTTTCCCACATTCCGTTTTTATTTGTTCCATTTTCGGTCTATTTTGGTTTTTAATTTTTGAGCATTTGGTTTTTAGCATTTTTTGCAAATGTAACCCCAAGACAGTATATAAAGTAATGAAATATAGACAATTTATGCAATTATAACCTAACACTTTAATGTTTTCATACCTTTAAACATATTTAAAGGCAAAAACATGGCACCAGTTATTCTCGTGTCCAACAAAACATTACTTTTTGGCGGATAAACAAAACCAAAAGTTGTAATGTAATGATGGAAAAAAAACATAAATAAATAAAATTAAAAAAAAAAAAACCCAAAAATAAAAAAATAATCGATCTTTAGACATATGAATCGATTTTTAGGAATTAATATGAGAATCAATTTAGAATTGGGAAATCGATTTTTTCAACACGGGCCTAATTGCATGCATGGAAATAGGTAGAAATGTTCAAAGGATCACAATCAACAGATTTGATGCATTGAGTCGTAATAAATCTTCTGAAGCTATTCTGTTTAGATTTGATTTCTTTCATATAAACAAGCCGAAGAAAATAGGAGTTCAAGTCTCGTTCAATGTAAACAGAACTAAACTAATCAAGAGATTCCTTTTTTGGGGATAAACAAAAAAAAATAACCAAAAGTTGTAATGTAATGATAAAAAAAAATACATAAATAAATAAAAGAAAAAACAAAAACAAAAAAAAAAAAAACTGTAGACATATGAATTGATTTTTAGGAATTAATATGAGAATCGATTTAGAATTGGGAAATCGATTTTTTCAACACAGGCCTAGTGTATGACATATATTAAAACGCGAAAGCCGGACAGGAGTCAGGCATACATGTGTATTTAAATGAAAGCTGCAGCGATAAAAGCGAAATGTTGACTGTGAAGCGACATACAGTCGATACAAGCACAAAGGGATTCCAACAGACATGAACTTTTCACCCCATATGACACTTTTTTACCTTTGTCTCGTTTTAAATTCGTGTTTCCAGGCTGAAACAGCAAAGAGACGAGAATGCAATGTGGAAACCGTTCTCCAGGAGAAGGAAAAGCTCCTCAAGATCATATAAAAGCTATTCCGAGGACCGATGTGGGTGCTCTTCTCCTCAGGCCAAAATTCATCACATTCATTCATGCCAAGCTCTCACACATAATATCCCATGTCATCTTATGAAAGCTCTAGAAGCCAAATAAAAAAAATCACAGACACATACACACCCGCACAACACTTCCTGCTCTTAATGAGGCCTAAAAGTTTGTTGTGTGACACTGCGGAGGTGTCGTTTTAATCACTGGAGCCAGTGTGGCGTGGCATAAGTTGGCCTTTTTTAATTACCTCACTGACTGAGCACAGTCAAGGATGGAGGAGCCTGCCCACATCGTGGATGCCACCCTACATAGAGAGTGTGCCCACGGTCCATTCTGTGTTGTGTAATTAGCAGGTAACATTCAAATGTCCTCTGCCAGATAAGGGCCGTGTGCCCACACGCCGGCAAGACAATAGGGCTGAAGCTGGACTTGTACAGAGACGGAAGTGAGTGGTTGAGGGAGATTTCTTAATTTTTTTTTTATGGACCAAAAGTCATATCTCGATATTTTCTAGCTGAATGGCGATACTCGATATATGTCAATATTTTTTCTGTGACATAATTGGGGTTTCCCCCAAAGCATTATAGCATAGCATCTCTGTTAGCTTCATTTTTTCTGAGGCAAACCCTTAAAAAAACAGTCAGTTTTAATACAAAGCCTCGTGCCAAATGTCACACAGGTTCCTTTATTAACAGAGGTCTGCACAATATCAAAATGTATAAAACAAATGAAATACAAATAAACTGCCTGCATATATAGAATAAAAATGCTTCTTGAATAAAATAAAACAAATATCCCTTTCCTGCATAACAATTCAATTAAAATACACTGTGCAATTAATACAATGTAGACAGTAACAGGCAGACTTTTCCACTGAGGTTGACAGTTGTGCAAATAACAAAACATTTGTGCAAATCTCAAATAAAACATTCAAGTCAATTTGTCACAAAATAAGCTATATCAAAATCATAAATTCTTTTTTTTTTTTTTTTTTTTTTTTTTAAATAAATCGATATAAACAATATTGTCTCGTACCATATCGCGTTTGAAAATATATCGATATATATTAAAATCTCGATATATCGCCCAGCCCTATTGATTCTTGCGGAAATCCCAGCGGTGAGATTCTCATTTATTCAGAAAGACAATACTCTAAAATATCTAAGATCATACTGCAACCTTTGTATTAATTTTTGAGTCATGCATGTGCTCCCATATGGCGCTTTTACACTAGTACCTACTCAGCCCGACTCGACACGCCTCGCCCTCGTTTATTTTCGATACCCAGATGAGAAGTAGGAGGGTTGGAGCGAAGCTGCTGTGAAGTATTTGATTGTGTGATCTAAACTGTGGGGAGTGATAGCCTGGTAGTGGTTACAGAGGAGGCTGGAGTCTGGAGGATCCAGGTTCAAGCCCCTGGATTGCAACTGAGGTCAACCACTTTGGGCCCCTGAGCAAGACCCTTAACCCTTACTGCTCCCCGGGCGCCGTGCCATTGCATGGCAGACCACTGCTACTAGGTCGACTAGAAAATGGGTTAAATGCAGAGAAAGAATTTCCCCATTGTGGGATTACTAAAGGAAAATGTATTATTATTATTAAACGAAGAAGACAACAACACTAAAGATGTAGAACCTGGAGGAGATGATAGATGTGCTGCTGGGTCTGTGACTTGTTGCAGCTGAAAAGTCAGCTGGAGCCGCGAGCAGCTATGAAGTGACAGAGTTCCTGGTAGATCTTGTTGTTCCTTATCGCCCGTCTAGATCCTTTTTTAATTCTCTCCTCAGCACCAGATTTATGAACATCTGCACCTCAGAGTTGGATCACCAAACAGACTTTTGTGCTGCCGTTGCTGGTCGAATAAAATGAACAAGAAGCCGCGAGCCGCTCTTTCACCGATTCCCACTTCCTGACTCAGACGTCTGACTCCAACCCCCCGGCCAATCGGTGGCCGGTAGTGTGATGATGTCAGATACAGCCGACTCAGCCTCTTAGAACCTCGGCAGAATAGATACAGAAAAGTATCTAATCGGCACGTTAGACCCCTAGTGGGAAAGCACCAAACCGAGGCGAGTGGAGTCGAGTCGGGTTGAGTAGGTACTAGTGGAAAAGCGCCAATAGAAAACTAAATCGTCTACCATTACCCCTTTTCCACCAAACCAGTTCCAGAGCTGGTTCTGGGCCAGTGCTGGTTCACAACTCATTCAACTTACGAACCAGCTGAGATGCGGTTTGTTTTTCCACAGCTCACGGTGCTAAGGGGAGCCATGTCAGTTACGTCGCTGCGTTTGCATTAGGGGTGGGCAAAAATATTGATACGGCAATATATCGCGATCATAGTCTCCCGATACGATATCAATATTCAATGTATGTATCGCGATATATTGCCGTATCAATATTTTTGCCCACCCCTAGCTGTACTGTATTTTTGTGATTTCAATTTCAGTGTGGGTGAGACACTGCATTTTATTTTGAGTATTTTGTATCTAAGAATAATGCACACTGCACTTTTTATTGTGTTTCAGTGTGTTTTTTCATGCAAATATGTTGCATTTTAAAATGGAAAGTTTGAATTACATTGTTTTGACTCAGTTTGTCCAATGAATTATCACTATCATCTGATGTACATATATACAACTTGGATTTTAAGATGTGTAATGCATTTTTAAATTTTTCGGTGAACTTTGTAGAATATCGTGATATATCGGGATACATCGCATAATCGGGATATCGCAATATTGTATCGTATCGTGGCTCAAGTATCGTGATGCGTATCGTATCGTGAGGTCCTTCCCAATACCCACCACTAGTTTGCATTAGCGCAAGAGTTGGATCAACAACAACATATTTGCTCTAATACAGATTTGGTCTGCGTAGCACCTCCGTGGACCATATCGCTAACAGACAGGTTGTCTCCTCATCAGACCCATGATGCTTTGCTGCATCCAGATTAATTCTTATTTGAAAATATCTTCGTCTCCCAGTCTTGCTTTTGCCGTTGACCTTAACAAATCCGCCCCCCTCCGCTTACGTAACGGTTCTTTCCTCTAAACCAGCAAAGAGTTGGTGCTACCTTGGAACCACTTTTTCTGGCCTGGAGTCAGTTCTTTGTCCGTGGAAACAGAAAGCCCTGATCCAAAATCAGCACTGGCCCAGAACCAGAACCAGGACCAGAACCAGTCCTGGAACCGGTTTGGTGGGAAAGGGGTATGCTTCCTCAGTAGGTAGAAAACTGTGCTGTTGCTGGTCAACTATTAGCCCTCTATAGCTTGCTGTTGCCACATCTCTGGCCCTCACACTACCCTTTTAACTTATCTGTCTGGTTTATTTTTGTCAACTTACTTGTTTTCTTATAAATATATTGATTATTTGACTTATATACCACTTCTCATAACCACTGTGGAAAATCAATTATAAGCCTTGTTGTGCAACATTAGCCCTGAGGAAAATGATTGCTTAACTTGGCAAAAGAAGTTGATATTTTAACCCTCTGAAAATAATCAAAACTATCACTCCACTTGAATTATAGTGTGGAAAGTGTCTTTACAGACAAAACTGGTGTGATTTTAAATGGGTATGTGTGCAAAAATTGAATAAAGGAATCAGTCTGGATGCTGACATTTTGTAAGTCAACTATCAATGTTGCCCAAATAGCAATAGATACAAAATGTTGAGTTTTAGGCTCTAGCACAGGGGTCGGCAACCTGCGGCCCCAGAGCTGCATGCGGCTCTTTAGCGCCGCCCTAGTGGCTCAAAAATGAAAAGAAAAAATCTAAAATGTTTGACCTTTTTTTTCTCCTTTTTTCTCTTCTTCTTTTCTTTCTTCCTTTTCTTCTTTTTTCCTTTTTTCTCTTCCTTGTTCCTTTCCTTTTAATTCTCGACATTTGGACTTTAACGAAATTTTGACTTTTTTCTCGACATTTTGACTTTTTTCTCAACATTTCAACTTTTTTATCAACATTTCGACTTTTTTTCAAAAAAATTAAATTTTTTTCCTCGAGATTGTACTTCAACATTAATCTCGACATTTTGACTTTTTTCTCAAAGTGCATAATGAAAAAAAAATCTTCCGCCAGTTCTAACTAATATAGAAACATGTGTTGCCTTCATTCTAAGGCTGATACAAGAATTTTAATTTTTTGCGGCTCCAGACATATTTGTTTTTTGTGTTTTTGGTCCAATATGGCTCTAAAACATTTTGGGTTGCCGACCCCTTCTCTAGCATGTTTCTGACAAAAAAGTCAAGTTTACTTCAAACTCATGCTCCATTCTGACTCAAAACTAATACAACTCACGTCATTCTGGTCCCTAACGAAACCTTACCATCTAATAACGGGCCTGTGATCGTTTTAACTTTGGAACTTCCCTTCAAGTAGTCAACACTGAACCATTTCCAAAGGCACATTGTAAGAAAGTTTTGGGAATAAATAAGGTTTTCTTAAAATAGAAATAAATAAAAAACTATTATCAATTACCAGCATAGGAAGGTGAATGAAGTGATGAACCTATCATGTCTAGCGCCAGCATTCCAGGCCTGTGGGGGGCAGATTTATGATCTGGGCTTGATTCTTGGTAAGGTCAGGGCTCAGCAGGGTTCTGCTTTTCTTTTTAAAGTCAGCTGACCACATAAACAACGAATGACCAGGTTTCTTCCATCAATCAATTATTTCTTCTCTGATGGTGTTAACATATATCCACAATGACAAAAAAAAAAGTGGATGAAGCAGTTCATTTTAGAGTCAAGACCTCAACCCCACTGAAAGTATTCATGCAGGTCTAAATTTTAAATTTCATATCATTAATAAAGGACATGATGAAAAAATTCAGGGTGAAAAATGTTTAAATATTTCATAAGCTTATCAAAACGAAGTCATGGTGAATGCGTGCTGTGATCAAAGCGAGATGTGGCCCAACGAAATATTAGGTGACGAGCCAGAATGGAGGGCGACTGATTGCAGGATCAATTTATTATCATTTCAAGAAATAATTACTCATTTTATTAACAAAGAAAGACAATGAATTACACTAAAACCGTACAGACTACAATTGTCAATTGTTCAATGAAGACAAATTGCAATTGTCATAAATACCGTATTGACCCGAATATAAGACGACCCTGATTGTAAGACGACCCTCTTTTTCAAGACTCAAATTTGAAAAAAGACTTTTTTAACACCAAATTAAATTTTTATACAGAAAATAATTACACTACATCTGAAACAAATGATTATAACAATATATTTGAGAGAAAAAGCCTGTTATTTTGCCTCATTCAAATCATGATCTTGAAGTTTGCGTCATAACTTCTTCGACCCACTTTTCTCCAGATTGTTGCTACGTTTCTCCATTTTCTGTTATCTCTTCTGTTATTTTCTTCTCTTTTCTTTCTTACTGCTATTTTTATTTTTCTTCTTCGTGACAGGGGTTTGCTTTGTCCTGGGGAGTTAAGTTCAGCATTCGCTCTAAAGATATCTGGCGCCATCTAGTGTTGTGAATGGGTATAACGTCTAGACCCCGAATGTAAGACGACGCCCACTTTTTCAGTCTTATTTCAATGCAAAAAACCCCGTCTTATATTCGGGCCAATACGGTAGTTGAGCTCACAATAAACATCGACACAATAAGAATAATTAAGTTTTAGTGTAAAATAAATCCGTGGACACTTCAGTCACATGTAACAGCTAACTTCTAATAAAGAAAACTACAGAAATGTTGTCCCATATGTGTGTGTTTGTGTGTTAGGGGTGTAACGATACACTAATCTCACGATACGATACGGTACGATATTGAGGTCACGATAACGATAACGATATTATAGCAGTATTTTTTTAACAACCTTGAATGAGGAACATATGACTGCAAAAAATAGTCTTTTATTTGAAAGACACAAAATACAAAACAATACTGTGCCCTATTGTTACAGTTTGTAATTCTTTAGAACTGTTTAAGTTTTAAAGAGAAAGCCAGGCCAACCATTTTCCACAAACTGAACTAAAAGTAAATGTCAGGTTTGCATTATGATCTTCAGTTTCATACAAGTACAAATATTTTGCCAAAACTAAATAGTTTCTCATGTATGATTTGACTTTTTTCTTTTCCAGAAATTTAACGACTAAAATTGAATAAATAAATAAAAGTAAATAAATAAACTATGAATAGTCCCAAACTCCAAATGCAACATGACTGTTATTGATCTTGTGCCAGAGCTAAGAGCTTCACCTGCTCCAGCCTGAGGCCGTAAGGTGAACCCGGGTATCGTTTCATCCTCACACCTTTGGGGACGACACAATCTTTACATCGTAAAAATGATTGATTCATGCTCACCTTAGAAGTAAAACAGGGTTCATACACATTTTAACCAACAAATTTCCATGACTTTTCCATGACTTCCCCATGACTTGGCAGCAAGTTTCCATGACTATACATGACCTCTAAAACATCAATGTATGAATTAAATATAGGAATAAAACTATGTAAAAAGTCACTACAGTGGAGATCTTTTATACAAAATAAACGTTTAAACTAACACTGATATACAGTACCAGCAATATGTTGTAGTATATGTTTTATAGTAATCTAATATAACTGTAATAATAACCGATCTGCATGATGCACAAGATGCTAGGCACATCACGCGTGAAAACGCGTGAGACTTTTCGATACGAAATATTTATTGATCAATCTACCTTATAGGCTGTTATTACTAAATGTTATCATTAAGTGAGAAAAATAAATTCCATGACTTTTCCAAAACTTTTGGGGTGAACTTCTTTCTGCGCATGCTCTTTTCGCAAGGAATCTTGTTCTTTTGAGTCCAGGACGTAGTTCTCAACACGGAGAAATGCAAGACCAGGCCACACTTTTGGAGTGAGGAGGAGACTAATCACTTCATAAATGTAATGAAGGATATGAACATTTCTGCATTTGTAGACGATAGAAAGTACCGGGATAGAAGATTTACAAGAAGGTGAGAAAAAAGTTGCGCAAAGCAGCATTTGTTTTGAATTTGGATACAGGAAGAAGAAGCGGAAATGACGGAAATTGCGTCATGACGTTCTCCGTGCGTCGCTGGTTTGATCCAGATATCCCAAATGATTAATTACCATGTACTGTAAACGGAATATTCCGAATGTTTCAGTAACCGGAATATTAGCAATAACCCGCATTTTGACTGCATGTAAAACGTAGTCAATTTAGTCAAGTTAGGGAGTCCAAATATCCACTTAGGGGGTCATGTATCTTTAAGAAAATGGGTGTAGGGACCAATACTAAAAACAACTGTATATCAATAAAGGGGGTCCAGCTAAGGAATAATTTAGAAAATTAACTAAAACTATGCACTACTGTAACCAAATTCAAAAATAAGTTCAAAAATAAAATATTAAATAAATATAAAACATTGATATTATAATTTTATAATAATACCATGAAAGTAGCAATTTGAAGCATGTGTTTGCATGAGCGCTCTCTGCGGCCGTTTAGCCGAGGAGTTGGTGAAGCAGCACCACATCATACCAGGTCCCTGTAAGCCATTTGGTATGATAAATTCTTTTTACATACCCTACTCATTTCTTTTTTTCATTTTATTCTTTATTTCATTCAAAAAACAAAACAATTCAATACAAATATAAATGTTCCTAACTTGTGAATGAAAAGGGAGCAGAAAGAAGAAGAATCTTATCTGCTGTTTTCATTATATTTACTTAACATACAGGCTTTAATTGTTCTTTTGAATGTAATGTTTGATTTGGATTCTTTGTTTTCTTTATTCAGATTGTTCCATAAACTGATTCCTTTCACAGAAACACAAAGTTCCATTAATTTTGTCCTGCATCTTGGTTTTTTTTAAATCTCTGTTCCTTTTAAGTTATACTTGCTTTCTCTTTTTTCAAATCTTTTCTGAATGTTGATTGGTAAGGTTTTCTTATGAGCTTTAAACATAATTTGCAGAATACTATAGTTTACTAATTCATGAAATTTCAACAAATTTAACTGAAGGAATAATCTCATAACCTCCGCTCTCCGCGCTGTACAGTCTCTAGCCAAAAACCACTTAATTTATCACTCCTTGCAATTTATAGAATGTTTTTTGTTTTGTTTTTGTCTTTGCTTCTTGTCTAGATACCTCTGTTACTTGTCCATTTTCAATGTTTGAATCCAAATGACTAGTTGTTTTGTATAAAACCTCCTGAGTCGAGGTTCATAAAAGGGTAGGCATAATAAGCCTTGGCTTCAGCCTACACCTTTTCGGTGCCATTTAAAATATTGGACTATTTTTATGTTGTATTATGTTGTATCCAAATGGACCGAAATAAACTCAAAATGAAAATCAATGATCCCTGACCTGATGGGGGAAAAAAAAAAAAAAAATCAAAACAACTCACCAGCTGGAGCTGCGGCCGCTGGTGGAACTGGATTTGCCACTGGGTTAGGAGGAACCGGAGCAGGTGATAACGCTTCAACTGTGGGCTGAGGAGGAGGTGCAAGTGGTTCACAGGGAGCAACAAACTCAGGCAGGGGAGGTCTAGGAAAGGGCTCGGCAGGCTGTGGGAACCCTGAAGGAGGTGAGGATGCCGGGAGGATGGTGACAGGCTCAGACAAGGGAGGGGAAGGGACGGGGTCTGATTCGGGAAGAAGGGGAGAGGGGATGGGGTCGTTGATGACAGCAGGAGGAGCAAGTGACATGGCTTCAGGCAGAGATGAGGAAGCAAGGGATTCAATCACAAGTGGAGGAGCAATGGGTTCGATTATTGGAGCAATGGGTTCGATTATTGGAGCAATGGGTTCGATTATTGGAGCAATGGGTTCGATTATTGGAGGGGAAGCAAGCATGGATGCAATGATGGGAGGATGACATGGTTCAGTGATGACGGGAGGAGCCAGTGGAGCGCTGGTTTCCTCCACGGCTGTGGCGGTGAAGAGGGGAGGATCGGGAGGAGAAGAGAGGGATGTTGGCAAAGTTACTGAATCAACAGCAGCAGGAGGAGGAGGTGCTACTAAAGGCTCAAAAGCAGGAGCAGCAACATTATCATTAACAGCAGCTGGGGGGGATGCAGTGGGGAGAACAATATCAATGACTGTGGGTGCTGCTACCTGTTCTTTGGGAGGAGGAGGAGGAGGAGGAGGTGCAGCCACACTCTCTGTGGCAGGAGGAGGTGGAGGAGCAACAGGTTCTACAAGAGGAGGTGGGGGAGGCAAGGAGGTGATGGGGTCAAAAAGGGGAGCTGGAGTGACGGCTGGTGCTTTGGGAACATGTTGGTTTAGAGGAGAAGGAGGTTCTTGCATGCGCTTGATGACATTTTCAGAGAGCTGTAAAAGAGAAATGCAAGAAAGAAAGCCTTCAGTTGAATAAATGCAATACAAATACGGGGCATGAGCTCCCATAAGATTAAGGAACTACTTTGTGGACAAACTGAACAAACAGAAACTCGGTGTATTAAAAGGTGAGCTTTAAAACCCTTTTGTTTCCCCGATGCTTGATAAAAGAGTCTCATCCGTCTCTTATTGCCAGTTTAAACAGTAAAAGATGGAGTCACTGTATACACACTGTCAAAAGTTATTTTTAAAGCAACACAAAAGAGCTTTTGCACTTTTTACCCCGTGCAAGATGGGTTTTAAAACTGACACCATTTCCATCTGTACTTCTTTTTTTTAATGCTTCGATGCTCTTTTTAGACCACTCTAGACACATCTAAAAAGATCTTCAACCAGATGTTTAAATCATTTGCACATCCCTGTATTCTGGGCTTATTTGCATTTTGTTTCCTTTGCAATTGGTATAAGGGCCGTGCGATTAATCGATTTTAAATCTAAATCGGATTTATTAATCAAGACGATGTTAAAAAAAAGGAAAAATCGGAAAATCGATTTTCCTTTTTTGCAGCTGGCTGCATTACAGACAGAGCTCGTCTAGTCATCTTTGTTTGGTCAAGAAAATTGTAAATGTTGTCACTTTACTAAACTCAAGGAGGATTTACAGGATCTTTCAATTGCACTTCAAAAATTTAAGTGCAATAATTTAAAAATAAAGATAAAATATTTGAAACAATTTATTCCATTGTGTTTTGTAGTTTTACCAAAAAAATCGAAATCGAAAATTGGGTTTTCAGAGAAAAAAAAAATGTAAAAAAAATTTAAAAAAATCGGGATCTTAACGATGGCAGCTTTGGAATAGATATCAAATGGTTTTATTTTATTCCAGGTAGGAGAATAAATGTTGTTAAATTCCTTGGAATCCTTAAGTTTTTTTATTCATAGAGGGTGAGCTTTTACATACACTACTAGGCAAACACTGCAGGCATAGACGACTGTACAGAACAATAGCTTCACCATATTAGTTTACCAACGCAGCCATGCCCACCTAAATCAGATCGGCTCAATCCTCTCAGTCTAATTTTAACACCGGCTGACAGAAGCAACAGGAGAGCGTGTGACAGTTCCCTCATAATAGAAGCTGCAGACACTCGTTCTCCAAACTTTGGTCCATAAGACACTTATTCAATGATCACAGAGGATCTTTAGAAAACTTTTGTACCAAGTACAATTTAAACTTTAGACTTTCAGTCAAACTACTCACTCAAAATACGAACATTCAAATTCCTGAACTTCAATTACCTTCACTTCAGACTTACGGGATAGACTTCTTGGATAAACATAACTCTAACAAACGGATGTGTCTGTATTTAACTAATGCATTTTTTCCAGTCCGGTCAAATAGAAACTATTATTTAACTGTTTTCAAATTCAGAAGTTAAAAAATTGAGAACAACTTATCTCACATATCCTTTAAGCCCCAAAGCTAAAGAAATTCATTTTAAAATCCTTAGTAATATTTTTTCCATCTAGAGAACTATTAAGACAAAGATTCAATCTGGACAATAACAGCTGTACATTCTGTGATCATGATACTGAGACAACAGACCATCTATTCTTTTACTGCATGTACTCTGGAACCTTATGGGAAGACTTACAAGACTGGATCCCGACGAAAACTCTTCTAACTTACCCCCTATCAAGAGAGGATATTATATTTGGGACCACCCTTGAAGATAAAATAGGTGACTTTGTTATCAACAACCTGTTGATCCTTGCCAAGTTCTTTATTCATACATGCAAATGGGGAAATAGAAAACCAAACTGTTCAGCTTTTCAGAGATACCTGATGAACAACCATCTCTGTGCCTTAAGACTGATAATAGATAAATATAGAACACTAATATAAATTATCTTCATATTAAACTGTCTAAATTATGCAACTTTCCTCCTGCAGCTGTCCTCAATCGTGAGTGACCACATTTATTTTCTTCTCTTCTTTGTTCATTTTCTTTGTTTTGTTCGTTCGTTCGTTTCGTTTTCTTCTTATTAGTATCTTTTTGTTTCTGAAGTCTGCCTTTTGTTGAAAAGGATAGGCAAAATAAGCCAAGAGGCTTCAGCCTATACCTTTTTGGTCAAAAAAAAAAAAAAAGGAAATTTGTACATATATATAATATACATATTCATACCTGTGTGTATACAGTGTGTATATGCAAACATCTTAATATGTAAATGACCAAAACAAAATAAACTAAACTAAAAAAACTGATTAAAAACAAACATGGTAAACAACTCCTTAACGCCTATATAGATCTTAAGATATTTGAAAATGACTATAAAGCCCCTGCTTCCAGGGCCGCCGCAAGGGGTGTGCGAACCGTGCAACCGCACGGGGCCTCGCGCAATGGGCCGTTTTTTTTTCGTTTTTTCCCTTATAAATATCAACAGTAACGTTCCATTACAGACCTAAATGTGTACTAGTCTGTGCATATCAATAAATATATGTGCAATGATGTTGTTGATCAGTTGTTCAATACAACTGATCAGACCAAGCGCAGACACAAGCTGCTCTGATCCAGACGGTGGAGTTGGAACAAACTGTCACACAATGTAGAGAGAACGATATAAATTCAGGAAATTTCCATCAGGGGATGAAAAAAGAAAAACAACTAAAGAAAATGGAAGAGTTTAATGCCTCTCTGAAAGGCTTGTTGGATAAATTTGTTACAAAAATCACAGATCCGACCGGGTCTCAAGCAGCCGCGGGGCCCCGCGTCGAGGCAAGAGATGACGATGAGGCAGGGGAAGGTATCCAGTATTTTGCTAATTGCTAATAAATTGCGCATATAGACACCCGATCCGACCCGAAAAACCCAAAAATTTTGCGCGTGTGAGCGTAGCGAGCGCGCAAGGGCCCCCCCCCGGCCATTTCGCACAGGGCCTCGCAAATCTCCCAGTCGGCTCTGCCTGCTTCTCAACATTTTTCTTATATTTAGTTGTTTTTAATTATTTTACTTTTGACCCACCATTTGTTTATGTCCTTTCTTTACAACTTATCTGTTACATTTACTGTTGAACTTTTACAGTGATGCAGAATGTGTTGTGTGCCTTATAAATCTACATGCTGTTTTATATGCCTCAAGGATTTGTACAATATTCAAGTGTTAAATAAAAAAAGGGGGAGGTATAAAAGGAAGCTATAAAACATGGCAAAAATGTGGTTTAACATGCATTAAAATAATATATCTCTAAAAAAAAAATCTACGGGCTGTTTTATATGTTTCAAGGATGTGTACAATATTCAAGTGTTCAATAAAAAAAAACTAGTTTGTGACATTAACAATTACACTAAATAATAAAAGGAAGGCAATACATTCAGATATCCGTAAACATTTCTTTTATGAGGTTGACAGTGGTGTTACATTTTTTGTTATTAACCAATTGTATTGTCTCAAAATACATTTTGAAATCAACTTTAAAGGGAACTAAGGATGGACAGGATTTGGAGAATTTTGCCTTATGAATGTGAAACTTAGCAACAAGAATCATTAAGTTGACCAGTTGTTGAATTTTGTAATTTTGGTTTTCGTAATATAGTAAGATATCTTTATCTTCTAATTTAATTACATTATTAGTTTGTATGTCAAAAAAATTCTTCAAATTTTTTCCAGAAACTTAAAGTATGTTCACATTCATAAAACAAATGTATGCTGGTCTCTTCGTCATGTTTACAAAATACACATCTGCATAAAAAAAAAATGAAAAAATTTAATAAATACCAGTGACGTCACACACCTGTGCCCACCTGCACCAGTGACGTCACACACCTGTGCCCACCTGCACTGACTGACGGGAATAACAGAACATGTGTCTTTAATTCATTCTTACCGGCGGATAACTGAGCTCAGCATCCTCCCAAGCACATTAAAACATGTTCCAGTGTCTAATACTCGTTTGCACTGCAGACACCTTTAATTTGCACATGGTTTACACTGTTTTATGTATAAAGTCAGCATTTGAATGAGTCTCCGGGTCGCTGTGACTCGTAAATCTTTCATGTCAATATAACAGTCCATTTAAAATGCTAATTCCAGCCTGTTATTGATTAAACAACCATGAAATCCGTTTATGCAAGTTTATTCAATCCCTTACCCTAATGCCCTTCACCACCGTTATATTGTCGTTCTCGTCCGCCTCGAACGACACGCGGCGGGTGCTGTTGTTGGCTCCCATCGTCTCCGCAGGATCTGGTCTGTTATCTAAAGTTGCATGAAAAGTGAAGCAGGCAGGACACTTTTATTTTTGTGCAGCCAGATCTGGGCCCCTTCACTCCACAGGTTGAGATCTTCACTTCCTTAGCATGACGTTTTTAAATAACCCTGCCATGTGATTGGACGGGAATGGTCACGTGGTAAAAATGAGCGATGGTGATTGGTTGAGGTTGGGAAGCGTTCGACCACGTCGGGGAGAGGTTGCCTGATTTAAAGGGGCACATGTTATTTGGTAATTGTAAAAGGGATACCGGTAATCAAGTGCAGGTGCAAGTAGAAGCAGTACTGGAGTTGAGGGGGGATGAGGGGGATGGCACCCCCCCCTGAAATAAAAACGGTCCAAATCATCCCCCCTGTAAAACTGCCATCCCTCCTTTCCATCCCTTATGTCATTTCATCAATGAATGTGGTTTTACTGCTATTTCAACATTTAGAGTCATCACCAGAAAAATAACACCAGAAAAATAACTTATTTGACAATTTTCACCTGTTTCAAAGAAATTTTCACTTGAAATAAGTAGGAAAATCTGCCAGTGGGACAAGATTTATCTTCTCATTACAAGCAAAAAAATCTTTATCATTCTTTATCAATTAAAATAACGTTGCACAGTTATCAGTAAACTAAAACAGCTACTTTTATACACATTTGTTATATCTGTGATGGAAAATTTAGCCTTGGTCACTTGATTAAACCAAAACTGCTGAGAGTAGCGAAATATACACTGCAAAAACTCAAAAACTTACCAGGAATATTTGTCTTATTTCTAGCTAAAATGTCTCATTTTTAGTCAAAGAATCTCATTACACTTAAAACAAGAGTCATTACCAGAAAAATAACTTGATATTTGACAAATTTCACCTGTTTCAAGTCAATTTTCACTTGAAATAAGTAGGAAAATCTGCCATTTATCTTCTTATTACAAGCAAAAAAATCTTGTTCCACTGGCAGATTTTTCTACTTATTTCAAGTGAAAATCTACTTGAAACAGGTGAAAATTGTCAAATAAGTTATTTTTTCCAGTGATGAGTCTTGTTTTAAGTGTAATGAGATTTTTTTTTACTAAAATGAGACATTTTAACTAGAAATAAGACAAATATTCTTGTTAAGATTTAGAGTTTTTGCAGTGATCCATTTTACTTACCCTGTGAAGGACAGAGTCATATTGATAAGTTCAGAAAACTGTTTTTTATTGTTGTGTTTTGATGTATTTGATGTAAGCCCAGTGGATATTTAAAGCTTACAGAAGGCTGCATTTAACTGCTGCTATGTCATTCCTGCAGTATTTCTGCAGGTGTTTTGGTCAGTGCTATTATTTGTAATATATTATATTATTTGTAATCAGAACAAATTATCTGTCCCCATATGATAAAATCCACCATCCCCCCTGATTTTTTTATTACAACTCGAGTACTGGGTGCAAGTAGAAGGTGTGGATATTGAAAGAGTTACACCAAGTTTCTTGGTGTAATAATAGATGATAAAATCTCACTCAAAACATGTACAAAACAAGAAGCATCTCAGTAATCAAGGCAAAACATATTCTGAACCCCAAATCACTCCACATTCTCTATTGTTCACTGGTTTTACCATATTTAAATTACTGTGCGGAGGTTTGGCGCAATACGTATAAATGAACACTACAATCACTATCAATGCTGCAAAAACGAGCCATAAGGATCATTCATAATGCCGGTTACAAAGATCACACAAATTCACTCTTCTTAAAATCCAAAACATTAAAATTTACTGATCTTTCACTTTCACTTTCACTTTCAAACAGCACAAACTAAGAAGCAAAAAACAACATGCTTCCTGGAAATATTAAAAAAAAAATTTTAACAGAGATGGAGATTATAATTTAAAACATCTTTGTGTCCGCACAACACTAAAAACATTTACTATTTCTGTATGTGGAGTGAAGTTGTGGAACAGTTTGGGTCATAGCTCAAGCAACGTCCAAGCATGAGCCAGTTCAAACAGTGGTAAAAAAAATATGGTTTTCGCAGGAAACAGGGAGGATGAAGGGCTTTGACAATCACCAGCTGTTTCCACAGATCATTTAGTCACTTGTCTACTTACATTATTTATTTTCTTTCTATGTAAATATGTACATATGTAATGTAAATATGTACATATGTAACTATGTATATTCATGAGGTGTTGGTACACAATATATGCAGTAGTTTGTGAATATGTGTTAAGACAGGATATTTAAATCAACTGAGGATTGTTAATTACTGAGATGGGAGAAGGGGTAGGATTAAATAAGCACATGCTTCTTTCTAGACAAGAACGTTTCTATATTATATGGGCTGAAATTAAACGAAATCAGACACTGGAATGGAGTTCCCCAAAGTGAGACATTCAAATGTGCAGGAAATTGTGAAATCACAGTATTAGATCATAGGCAAGGCAAGTTTATTTGTATACCACAATTAAACACAAGGTAATTCAAAGTGCTTTATATCAACATCAAAAGCAGCAAGACACAATTACACAGTAAATAACAAATAAAATGAAATAAAATTATAAGAAAAGAGGTCAAATAATAAAAAAGCACAAGATATTAAAAAGTAAGGGCAGTAGAGTACCACCTACTCTGCTACTTTTTAGTATTTTGTGTGTATTTCCTGTTCTCTGCTGCCCACCACGGGTCACCTTCAGCACAGAACAACCGCTTAGAGCTGTCATTTGTCTACAGAGCTGTCATTTGTCTATTTACTGTACAGTGAGCGAAAATAACCAGGTCAAATTCCCTGTCTTGTTTGACCTGACTTGGCCAATAAACCTGATTCTGAGGTAAGTATTTAATTTAGGAGTACGCTTCAGTAAACAGTAATGTTTTTAACCCTGATTTAAAGGATCTGACAGTTGGAGCAGACCTCAGGTCTACAGGAAGTTTGTTCCACCGGTGAGGAGCAGAATAACTGAACGCTGCCTCACCTTGCTTGGTTCTGGTTCTGGAACCACAACAAACCAGATCCAGATGAACCTCAGGGGTCTGGTGGATCAATTCAATTCGATTTTATTTATATGGCGTCTAATACAACATAAGTTGTCTCTAGGATCTTTCCTGAGACCCAGAACATGAACATAAACCCACGGGTAAAAAACTCCCTTAGTGAGAGAAAAACCTTAAGCCAAACAATGGCAAGAAAAACTCCCCTTTAGGAGGGAAGAAACCTGGACCAGGACCTGGATCATAAGGGGGGACCCTCCTTTATGGATGGAGGCCAGTGCAGGAATAGAAAAAGTTGCAGTTCATCAATTAACCACTGGGGGCTGGCTCTAAAAGCAATTGCCCTGTGTAAAAATTTCTGACTTTGCATTAGAAATTAACAAAGTTACAGCCTGGGCCCAGTTAATCTGATCGATTTGGGATAATGGATTGGATTAAATCTTGAAAATGGGTTGTTCAAAACCAAAAACAGATTTTGAGATCAGATTAGATCACATAATCCAACCGTGGTTTTGATCTGGATTGTTCAAAACTTTTTAGTAGGATCTGGATAAGTTTGATCCAAAAACAGGTTTATTCTGATACCAGCAGTTCAAGGGGGAATTTCAGCAACAAAATGCGATTTTAATCAAATTCAAACTGGTCAAATAAAAATCATTCATCGTGTAGTAAATATACATTTATGTACTGATATTTTTTTACCTAGTTTTCAAACCATACAGTTGAAGTTTTATTCTACTTTGCATCACAGACCAGTAACGTAGAAATAAAATCATCCACTCCATATCTGTCGAAATCAAACAAAAAAGTATTCAATTCTAATTCAAATTGGAAACTTAATCCAAAAATCATTATTCAAAAATAGTTTCTGACAATGGCATCCCATACTGCATGACCAGTCACGCTCTCATTCTGAGAGAAAGTCGGAGGTATGTTCGTTTTCATCTGGCTCAGGTGCATCATTAACCTCATCACAGAGAGGGACCTTCCACTTTGTAGCAATATTGTGTAATAATAATAATAATATTGGAAATACAAGCAAGTATTATGTTGCACGCTCCTCGAGTTTCCACTTGAAAGTAGTTGAGGCTGGCTCTTCAGAACTCTATTAAACACTCAATGGCACACCTTGATTTGGAATGAGCCGTGTTGAAGCGTGCCTGCTCCGGTAGGGTGACCATATTTTGATTTTCAAAAAAGAGGACACTCGGCCCGGCCACAAGATAGCCTACTTAAATGATACTCGCAGTTTACTCAAAGATTCCTTATAATTTTAATATATTTAAAGTTTATATGTGTGGATAGAATATTGAGTTATATTACAAAATAATATCTCTCAAAGACAGCAATTCAGATAGGCTTCTCAGAGGTTACTCAACTTTCTTTATTATGTCTAAAATAATAATCCTTAAAAAGTTTCAAATATAAAAATAAATAAATATGAATGTGAAATAAATTTAAAATCTCTGGAATGAAACAATGATTGAAATAATGTCTCTTCTGTATTACAAAAATCAACTTGTAAAATAATAGCTCTCTTTTCAAGTCTTACTGGACAAATAAATAAATAAATAATATGTTGAAAATCCAACTTTAACAAAATATCTCTCACTAACTTTTCAGTGTAATGTAAATAATACAACAGTAGCCTCACAAGATATTGTGTGGTGTTTCACAGTATGAAATGCCAATGCACCCTCCGCTGCATTTACAGCATCCTCTGTCTTTCCGGGTCTAACAAAGACCTCGGTCAACTTTGAAGAGCCACTCTCACCTCGCGCTGCCTTCTTATGTTTTTCTGTGTGGATGTGAGCTGCAAAGTCCCCGGCACCTTTATTGGACACAGAAACATAAGTGCCAGCTTTGCACACGGTGCACTCAGCCTCCCAAATGTCCCGACCGGTTTTGTACATTGGACATTTTTTTTCGGTGCATTGCTTCGGCATCTTGGGAGCCTGTATGGAGCCAAATCAAGGCCAAAAGTTTTGCTAATTTGAAAATAAAATTTGAACCTGAAAATCATTTTTTACAATTTCAATTTTTTTTTTCGGTATCAGATCTTTTTTTCAGTTTCAGAACTTTTTATTTCAGTTTCACTTTTTTTTTCAGTTTCAAATCTTTTTTTTTCAGTTTCAATTTTTTTTTTCAGTTTCAGACTTTTGGCCCCGATGTGGCGTGGGGGGCGTGGCATCAACTGAGAGGGGCGTGGCATCATGAGTGACAGCAGAACAGAGCAGGCGGGGGACGTTCCTCAGTCATGTTGCCTTCAGGAAACGTAGGTTGCAGAAGGTATCAGTAGAAGTATGATTCAACACTGTATATACACTATATTCACGTGATTGGCAGTGGAAAAAACGGATACTAGTGACACATTTCTGTTTAAAAAAATGTTTTAGACCGTACTTGGCACCAATCGCAGTATAAAAGCAATAAACTATGCCAGACTGTACAGTTCAAGAGCCACACTTTAAAGTTTGACATTTCCCACTTCCACATACTACCAAGTACGGTCTAAAACAGCTTTTTAAACAGAAATGTGTCATTGGTATCAGTTTTTTCCACTGCCAATCACGTGAATATGGTGTATATACAGTGTTGAATCATAATTCTACTGATAACTTCTGCAACCTACGTTTCCTGAAGGCAACATGACTGAGGAAGGTCCCCCGCCTTCTATCTTAAGCTGTCACTCATGATGCCACGCCCCTCTCAGTCGATGCCACGCCCCCCACGCCACATCGGGGCCAAAAGTCTGAAACTGAAAAAAAAATTTCAAACTGAAAAAAAAGAAGTGAAACTGAAAAAAAGATGTGAAACTGAAAAAAAAGATCTGAAACTGAAAAAAAGAAGTGAAACTGAAAAAAAGATGTGAAACTGAAAAAAAAGATCTGAAACTGAAAAAAAGATTTGAAACTGAAATAAAAAGTTCTGAAACTGAAAAAAAGATCTGATACCGAAAAAAAAAAATTTAAACTGTAAAAAATAATTTTCAGGTTCAAATTTTATTTTCAAATTAGCAAAACTTTTGGCCTTGATTTGGCTCCATACCGTGTGCCCCGTAAGCGACACCGCCGGTGTCTGCTGCTTTCTTGTTGAGTGTTAGAGATACACCCACAAGGCAGTCTCTCGGGGATTACGTCACACAAGCTGACAAGGATAACCGGGGGGCGCACACACATATACACATATACACACACACACACACACACACACACACACACACACACACACACACACACACACACACACACACACACACACACTCACACACAAAAGGAAAACCGGACATTATCATTAATTTATTAAAAAAACCCGGACGCCCCGGACAGGACGTAAAAATTGGACATGTCCGGGGAAAAGAGGACGTTTGGTCAGCCTATGCTCAGGTGTGTTTGATGCAAGAAAATGGGTCATCAGCCATGGTAGGAGTGGATAGGCGCTGTCTCCTAATATTATGCCATCAGAATACGTGCATCGTGGACAGATCCAGGCCACTTCACAACACAGTTAGTGATGAGGAGTTCAGCATCACCCACAAGTTGTATGTTTATGCTGTGCCTTCCCTTTCCCGCTCATGTAGTCCTGCTCTCTCTCATGGAGGGCTTGTGTACACACATGAGTGCAATCAATAACCCCAATAGTGTTGGGCATGTTCCCCCAAGAGTAAGAACTTGTGCTTGGAAATCTGGTCACCCCTTGGAAAACAAACAAGCTGATTGACCAGGCTGGCCAAAGTGACAAAGTGTGTAAATGCCACAGGATCCGTCCAGAAGAGGTCGACTGATCAGATCGAACTTAGATGGAAGAATTTAAAGGCCAAAGAAACAAAGGACCACTTTCAGGCAAAACACACTCAAACAAGCAACAAACCGTTCTAGCGAGGTGAATACACTGACTTGGTTTTGACATTATTGAAGGGGAGCGTTCACAAGCTCTACGTGGGATTCAAGGTGTTGCAGGCGAATGGGAATTAGATACTGATGCAGAGGAAACAATGATCCCTGATCTCAGTACAGTTACTGTGGAAGAAGTTGGAGAAGGTGGATCTGCACAAGTAGAGACACTTACCACTGCAACAGGAAGTCAAAGAGGCTTAAAACATCCTTTGTCAAAGAAAGACGATGATGACTATAGGACACTTCTTAAACGAGCAGCGGTACAGATTCGCCTGGCAGAGGAACAAATTGAATTTAAAATTTGTCTCCTGAAAGTGCAGCCTCAAATGTCCATAGAAAAAGAAGGCCGAATGTGTGCGTGTGTGTTTTCCTCATGTTTCAAGGTTGATATTTTTTAGTTTGAATTTGAAATGTGGAATGTGATATGGTCTGGCTGGTCAAAATGTATTGAAAATGGGATGTTTGCACCTCGTGGCCTTCAGTCTGATATGCAGTCTAATTTAGAGCACTCATTATCTGGATTTGGTAAGTTTAAAATATTTATATTTGGATCAGATTTTAACAACTGGGAGAAAACTGAGGTGGATTACGTGATCCTGGATTACAAGAGTGGGATTTCCAAATCTGAATAGTTTTTATCCACACTACAGCCTTCAAACAACTGGGTCCTCGTTCCAAACAGCTTTTAGAGGCATAGCTTGTACAATATCAGGTAAAATTACATAAAACACTAGTTTTATGTATACTTTGTAGTGTAGACTTTGGTACGGCGGCCAGTTTAGCCAATGGTTGGCCATCATCAGGCTAACCCAGGGGTCGGCAACCCAAAATGTTGAAAGAGCCATATTGGACCAAAAACACAAAAAACAAATATGTCTGGAGCCGCAAATTAGGAAAAGTCTTGTATTAGAATGAAGGCAAATGGCGAAAGGCAAAATGTTGAGAAAAAAGTCAAAATGTTGAGAAAAAGTCGAAATGTCGAGAAAAAAAGTTGAGAAAAAAGTCAAAACTTCGAGAAAAAAGTCGAAATGTTGAGAAAAAGGTAGAAATGTCGAGATTAAAAAGGAAAGGAAAAAGGAAGAAAAAAGAGAAAAAAAGGAAAAAAGAAGAAAACAAGAAGAAAAAAAGAAAAAAGAAGAAAAAAAGAGAAAGAAAAGAAAAAAAAAGGTCAAACATTTTTGAAAAAGCTCCAGGGAGCCACTAGGGCGGCGCTAAAGAGCGGCTCTAGAGTTGCCGACCCCCGGGCTAACGAGTCAGCAGCCTGTGCTGACCCAGTATCAACTAACTGCAGCATTCATTTCTGATTAAAAACTATTTTTGAAATGCGATGTCCCACTGCAAACTCCGCAGGTCCTCCGGGTGAAGAAGTTGGACACTATGGCTAACTTTTATTGACATACAGTTGGGTGTGTGTGATGGGGAAAAAAGTATTTCCCATATTTGATGAAACCCAAACCGCTGAGAGCGGCAGAATATAGCTTTGGGCGACTGAATGTGCAAACTACTCTGCCCAAACAAAGACAGTGAGAACACCTTAACAATGTTTTGTCTACTATAATTAATTATCCTCAATGCTTCAAAATCAGTATGCTCCTTTGTTTCATTATCATTCTGCATCGAGATGCCTGATGGATGTTCCAACCTTTTTGCATGCAATTGTTTAATTAAATCTACCAAAATCTGAATCATCTCTCAAGTCTTATTCTTGGTAACTTAGACACTCAGTTTTCTGTCCAGTTATTCACCTAGTTGGAAAGAACGTGTGAATATATATATTTCCCGCTAGAAATGTAATCAAAACGCATTTTTATGCAGAAACTAACTCAAAATATTGATTTTATTCACTAAAAAATAAGAAATGTCCGCCATGTTTTTTTTTTTATTCAGTCCGCAAATGACGACGAAAAGCATTCTGGGAAATTTTTCTGGCCCTAGATCAGCTAGTGAGGATCGGAAATCCGTTATATTTTAGCAGCTTTTTCCACGCCAGCTTCCACAGCCTGTTCATCCCGCCCATTTGTAACCTGGTGCCTTGCATAATGAGGAAAGGAAGAGCTTAAAAAAATCACTCTTCAGAAATCCTATTGGTAATGTCACTTGTGGGTTTGTCTAGTAACTTTTATGGTCTATCCTCTACCCCTAAACCTGGCTACTTCCAACAGAATTCTAGGACATGAAGCTATTCTACTGGATTTCTGTGGTATTTTAACGAGACATCATCACACCTGATTCTAATTAATGGTCATTATCAGCTTGTCATCAAGATCTGCACAAGTTTGTTAATGACAGTCATTTGTCTCAGGCTGTGCTGAAGCAGGGGAACATCTAGAACAGGGGTCGCAACCCAAAATGTTAAAAGAGCCATATTGGACCAAAAAAACAAAAAACAAATATGTCTGGAGCCGCAAAAAATGAAAAGTCTTGTATAAGCCTTAGAATGAAGAAACACATGCTGCATGTTATATTAGTTAGTAAGTTTTCATTATGCATTTCGAGAAAGTCGAAATGTTGAGAAAATAGTCGAAATGTTGAGAAAAAAGTCGAAATGTCGAGAAAAAAGTGGAAATGTCGAGATTAATGTTGACGTACAATCTCGAGAAAAAAGACGAAATGTTGAGAAAAAAGTCAAAATTACGAGAAAAGTCGAAATGTCGAGATTAAAAAGGAAAGAAAAAAGTAAAAAGAAGAAAAAAAAGGAAAAAAGAGAAAAGGAGAAAAAAGGAAAAAAGAAAAAAAAGAAAAGAAGAAAAAAAGATTTAAAAAAAAGGTCAAACATTTTTGAAAAAGCTCCAGGAGCCACTAGGGTGGGTTGCCGACCCCTGATCAAGAACATGCAGGACCGGGTTAAAGACCACTGAACTAGACTATGTCACATTTCATCAAAGTCTGTTTAAATAAGATTATAATATGTATCCTTGACCAAAAAAATTAAAGTTTAATGTAATTAAAGTAAGGTAATTAAAGTAATTAAAAATTGTCCACTGAATAAACTATGTAAACAGTTAATGTGGGTCTTGTGCTGCATCATGTTTTTAAATACCCCAAATCAAAACTGCTGCTTTTGTTATTTTAATAATACAGCTTTACATGCTTATCAGAGACTGCCCACTTCTAACTTAATAAAAGGCATTTTTGCTGTTTGCTTACATCAGTAAGAAAATTGTGTTTTTCTTCAACAGTGCTTTCTAATCAAAGATTTGTATTATCACGCGCTACGTTGTTAAGTAATTCAAAACCTGTCAACGTACCTGCCAAAAATGAAAAGAAATTAACATAGTATGTCAGCTAATACAATTTATTTCGAACTTATACACGCTGGGGAGAAAAAGAAAAAAGAAAAACACTTCCTTTCAACTCGTTTTTATTATATCAGTACGTCAGTGTAACATGTTGTGGTATGAATTATATTGGATTATTCAAGTGATTAAAATACAAGCACATCCCTTTTTGTTGTCATGAAAATGCTGCAAGATCTGAGAAAGAAAAGGTTTTTTTAACAAGCAGTGACATTCATGGTTGAAGTCAATACAAATGTCATTATGTGTTTTTATTGTCGTGTTCTTGCTCATTTTAAATTAACAAATAGAAAAACAGAATCAATCTAAATAAAAAACTATGACTGAAAGAGAAGCCGGGGGGAGAGTGTATGTGTAACATGAATGGGGCCAAACTGACAAGACAGCAGTTGCATTTTCAAAATAACATTGGTAGAATGAGGTGCCAAGTCAATCAAGGGAAGCAATGACAGCTCTTAAAATAGAAACGCAGCTGCAGCGACAGGAGAAGAAGCAATAGAAATGGAAATCTTGACCCATTGTGTGGCCACATTCAGTGGTCATATCTGACACTCTTTGTTTTCAGACTGTTTCCATCTGCAGCAGTAACATTCAAGCATCCACAGATCCACTCTCAGGTTGGGAAACCGGCTTGACTTGCAACTTAATCGTCTTCATTTTAGCAATTTCCATTTTTAATTAGAAAAACTACATTTAAAAAAAAGAAGCTTTTTTCCCTTAAGAAAGACTCATTTCAAATTAATTTGACAGATTTGTGGCTCTTTCCAAAATGTAGATCTTCTATATTTCCCGAACAAAAGCTAAACTAATTATTCAAATGAGAAACTTAACTATATCTGTTGATTAATGACCAATTAATATGATTTTCCGAAATTAGTTTTTAAAAAGCCAACGCAAAGCGTCTGTGAGCAGCATTTCTTAGGCCCAATCCCAATACACCCCCTACTTTCTACCACTAGCCCTCCCTCACTACCACTACCCCTAAAAAAGAAGCCACAGATTTTAGGGCACTTGAAATCTTCCCAGGTTTCTGTCCCAATACTCCCACTACTCCTACTTTCAGCACCACCCCTAAAATCAGGAAGCTGAGAGCCAAAAGCTGTTTTAATTTCCGCTGTAGCGCTGAATATGCCACTTTATGAAGTTTTAATATTTTTTCAGGCGTAAAAGTAACCGTTAAGATCCCCAACCTGGGCTCAGTTTGTCCAAATAACGCCTGTTAAGAAATTTGATCTGATGTTTTAGGCGATGAGAAGAGCCGCCGGCTCGGAGCAGCAGCAGCCGGAGTAAAGATGTGATCGCCCAGCGCCGTCGTCCCGGGGAGAAACCTGCAGCTCTGTGGAGAATTACCGCTGGCTGAAATAAATTATTTAGGAAGATAAATGTTGGTTTAATAGATGAAATCTAACAGTTGTAGCTACGCCTGTTAAGAAATTTGCTCCGAAAATTTCGAGATTTCTGCCTGCCGGCTCGGGAGCTGATTTATGGTTCCGCGTTAAATCGACACAGAGCCTACGGCGTAGGGTACGGCGTTGGTGTAACGTGGAACCATAAATCAGCCTTTTACCCAGGGGGCAAGGGGGAGTGTGCTGCATTTGCCCTGCTATAAAAGGTAATCCACCAGAAATAATACCTATGACCCAGTAGGAACACAACCTATATGGACTACCTGGCCAATTTTTTGCTGGAAATTCAATATGGCCGCCTTAATATTGGCCACTTATCAAAACATAGCTTGGTGATAACTTTTGAACCAAATGGGCTAGAAATGCAAACTTGGTGTCTATTTAATGGTTTCAGAGCATGAGAAAACCATTGGAATACTTATTTTTATGATTGGGTGTATCTGGACCTTTAATTTGCATATTTCTAACACGGACGTCCCTGAAAATGAGCTTTACTATGGATTTTTCTAGTGACAGCTAACTGTTATGGCAAATAATCTGCTTTTTAAGCAATGTCAACACATTTGGTCAGTTTGAGAATTCATTTCTATGTTGTCAATATGGCTGCAGTCATAAATAACGAATGGAATTACATTTTAGCTCAGATTCTTTCTAGAGTTGTGGGGATGACTGCAGAAAAACAATATGAGAAAACGTCTACAATGTATCTTAAAGATTACATTTTAATAAACTAAATATAAGACATATATACGTAGACGCCGCATCGAGTGTTCTTGCCCGCTGCTGCGATACGTCAACGTCGCCGCCATATTGGATGTTCAAGACTGCACTGTAAACTAATACAAGTAAATGGCGTTATTTTCATAAAGCGCCTTTCTACAAAGACATTTATGTTTTACGTCTCATTTATTCATTCACACACGCACATAATATATTATTATATTATAATATATAATATAATAAAACAAATTTTCAAATAACAAAATAACATATTTGAACCACTTTTCAGACAATAAAATAACTGAAAAAAATTGAAAATGGTTTTGTGACTTGAAAAATTTTAAATGTTTATGTAAAATATGCTTTGTTGATGAGAAAACGTGTTTCTCTATTTTTCTTATTTTTGTGAAGAGGGATATATATTGTTTTTCGACACTACCTCTATAGCTGATATAACATGAATTACTCCTATGTGGAATCAATAAAGTTCTTATATTTTCCATCTGAGAAAATTAAATATATTATATTTGGTGGTAACTGTTTCCCAAGTATATTAGTGCGTGTGTGAATGAATAAATGAGACGTAAAACGTAAATTTCTTTGTAGAAAGGCGCTTTATGAAAATAAGTCCATTTACTTGTATTAGTTTACAGCGCAGTCTTGAACATCCAATATGGTGGCGACGTTGACGTATCGTAGTATGCAGTATGTAGTATGCAATATGTAGTATGCAGTATGTAGTATGTCGTATGAAGTATGCAATATGTAGTATACGGTATGTAGTATGTAAGATGCAGTATGTAGTATACGGTATGTAGTATGCAGTATGTAGTATACGGTATGTAGTATGTAATATGTGGTATGTAGTATGCAGTATGTAGTATGCGGTATGTAGTATGCAGTATGTAGTATGCAATATGTAGTATGCAGTATGTAGTATTCAGTATGTAAGATGCAGTATGTAGTATACTGTATGTAGTATGTAGTATAGGTATGTAGTATGCAGTATGTAGTATGTAGTATGTAGTATGCAGTATGTAGTATACGGTATGTAGTATGAAATATGTGGTATGTAGTATGCAGTATGTAGTATGTAGTATGTAGTATGCAATATGTAGTATTCAGTATGTAAGATGCAGTATGTAGTATACGGTATGTAGTATGAAATATGTGGTATGTAGTATGCAGTATGTAGTATGCAGTATGTAGTATGCAGTATGTAGTATGCAATATGTAGTATTCAGTATGTAGTATGCAGTATGTAGTATGCGGTATGTAAGATGCAGTATGTAGTATACGGTATGTAGTATGCAGTACGTATGCGGTATGTAGTATGCAATATGTAGTATACGGTATGTAGTATGCGGTATGTAGTATGCAGTATGTAGTATGCAGTATGTAGTATGCAGTATGTAGTATGTAGTATGCAGTATGCAGTATGTAGTATGCAGTATGTAGTATACGGTATGTAGTATGCGATATGTAGTATGCGGTATGTAGTATGTAGTATGTAATATGTGGTATGTAGTATGCAGTATGTAGTATGCGGTATGTAAGATGCAGTATGTAGTATACAGTATGTAGTATGCGGTATGTAAGATGCAGTATGTAGTATACGGTATGTAGTATGCAGTACGTATGCGGTATGTAGTATGCAATATGTAGTATACGGTATGTAGTATGCGGTATGTAGTATGCAGTATGTAGTATGCAGTATGTAGTATGCAGTATGTAGTATACGGTATGTAGTATGCAATATGTAGTATGCAGTATGTAGTATGCAATATGTAGTATGCAGTATGTAGTATGCAATATGTAGTATGTAGTATAGGTATGTAGTATGTAGTATGTAGTATGCAGTATGTAGTATGCAGTATGTAGTATGCAGTATGCAGTATGCAGTATGTAGTATGTAGTATGTAGTATGCAGTATGTAGTATGCAGTATGTAGTATGCAGTATGCAGTATGTAGTACACACTCAGTACGTTTACATGCACTAACAGAAAGTAGAATTGTTGCTTTAATAGAAGTTTTAAAGCCCATGTTTATTAGAACCTGCAGAAAACCAGGTTTCTAGACGCTCTGAAGAAGAATCACGACTTTCAGGGTCCAGTTGGACCAGGACTGGTGTCGGACCCGGCTCCGGACCCTAAAGGTCCCTAAAGCTGTGTAATGCTTGCTGACCTGATATTCTTTGGCAGGTTTTGGTCGAGCATATCTGTGCTCTTGCTCGGGTGTCATAAGACTTGGTCCACTGTACCGGTCACAGCAGAAGTGAATAATCTCTGTGCCGGCAGGCACATCATTCAGTAGCAGACTATGGTATCGCCCAGCGATTGTTCCAAACCTTTCAGCTTTCAGGAAAGACCAATGGCGTATGGCATACATGGCATCAACAACTACTGCTGTTTTTCGGTGTTCTTTAGGCAGGTCAGGGACGCATGCAACATTGGTCTCTTCTTTCAGGACATTCACAAGGCGTGCCTTGGTACCTGTTCGCATCCTGCCATCTTCCTGGAAGAGGCAAGGGGGGAAGTCACTGCACTCGTGGTTGCCTATAAAGTCAACGATGTTGAGTTCTCCACCACTGGCTATGATTTGGGTCATGCGCAGGAGGGCAGTTATTTCATTGCTCTTGCCAGGTGCTGAAGATTTTCCCTTACACTTTTTGGATTTGGTGTTTTGCGTGTGGAAAGTGTTGAGCTTCATTATACTTGTCTTTTTCTGATCACTGGACAGTGACTCACACAATGCCTTCAGACCCAGTTCTTTGACACGGATCAAGTCATCCTTGACTGTACAATCAGCACACTGTCGCGTAGATATGTTGATTATGGATGGTGTTGTCACTGTAAACGGGTTAGTCTCCACTGCTGCCATGACCTTGACTACCATCTCTGCATCGCGGGTTACACAGCCTTAAACCAGACTCATGGTGTGGGCTGGATGAGTGGAGGTGGAGCATTGACTTCAGCTCTGCAGAGCCAGCTGCAGTGAGTGGTTTTGTATAGACCCATTTTGCCCGTAATACCATACATTATTTATTATGACTGCAGCCATATTGACAACATAGAAATGAATTCTCAAACTGACCAAATTCAAGTTCACGTTGCTTAAAAAGCAGATTATTTGCCATAACAGTTAGCTGTCACTATAAAAATCCATAGTAAAGCTCATTTTCAGGGACGTCTGTGTTAGAAATATGCAAATTAAAGGTCCAGATACACCCAATCATAAAAATAAGTATTCCAATGGTTTTCTCATGCTCTGAAACCATTAAATAGTTTGCATTTCTAGCCCATTTGGTTCAAAAGTTATCACCAAGCTATGTTTTGATAAGTGGCCAATATTAAGGCGGCCATATTGAATTTCCAGCAAAAAATTGGCCAGGTAGTCCATATAGGTTGTGTTCCTACTGGGTCATAGATATTATTTCTGGTGGATTACCTTTTATAGCAGGGCAAATGCAGCACACTAAGAAAACAGGGGACTTGCCCCCGGGTATTTATTCTGGCATGATCTTCGGCAAATGGGCAAACGAGTGATTATGTACATTCACTGAGTGAATATTATGAAAGTAAAATATATATTTCTCGTTAGAAATGTAATCAAAACGCATTTTTATGCAGAAACTAACTCAAAATATTGATTTTATTCACTAAAAAAATAAGAAATGTCCGCCATGTTTTTTTTTTTTTATTCAGTCCGCAAATGACGACGAAAAGCATTCTGGGAAATTTTTCTGGCCCTAGATCAGCTAGTGAGGATTGGAAAACCCTCGATCCGTAGGGACAGATTCATAGCCACTACACTCATTTTCTTCACTACCCCTAGGTGAAAAGAGGAATTGGGACACCACTACCCTCACGGGAACGCGCAAAATTTAGGGGTAGTGCTGAAAACTAGGGGTAGTGATAGTATTGGGACAGGGCCTTAGTGGAGTTCTGTCTTACTTGGTCCACATCCATTGTAATGTGGGTTTCCTCCACCGAGGCTGGATACAGATCAATAATCTGAGAAGAGGATCACATTTAGGTTGTTGAGAGGAAACATCGGATAGTTTACAACAAGACAACAGGGCAACATTAATCCTATCCAGAATTTGAGGAGGCCACAGAAGACCAGACTGATACAAATATTGTGCTTGATCTACTTAAAAAAAACAAGTCAACTTTTTGCAAGAGATTATTATGTAGATCAAGAAAGACTAGTCTTTGTATAAACTACTTAATTTTTTGTATGTAGATAATACATTTTGCAAGTACAGTCAACTTAATTGTGTTAAGTTTACTTTATTTACCAAAATTAAGTCGACTTTACTTGCAAATGAATTTTGTACATACCAAAAATTAAGTAGTTTATACAAAGACTAGTCTTTCTTGATCTACATAAAAATCTTATCCGAAAAAGTTGCCTTAATTATAGTAAGTAGATCAAGAAAGATATTTTTTACTGTTGTGTTCTACTTAAACAAATAAAGCATGTGTAGCAAGCTCGTTGCCACTGGGGCCGACCGACAGGACAGAGGACACAGGGTTTAGTGCAGGAACTTTTTATTTCACCAGACACACGTGCAGTCACCCTCAGCCGAGACCTCTGGCTGGTGTGCAGCCACTTCTTATGAAGGCAGGCAGCGTGGAGAGGTTGATTGGGCACACCTGGGCACACCTGTGCCCAATCAACTGAGTGGCTGCTCCTCCACCCTGCCACACACCCCCATCGCCCAACTCAGGCCGGGGACCATCCAGCCTAGTCACCGGGCCTCCCGGACTCCTGGTCACTGGGTCTCCCGGACTCCTGGTCACCGGGCCTCCCGGACCCCTGGTCACCGGGTCTCCCGGACTCCTGGTCCCCGGGTCTCCCGGACCCCTGGTCACCGGGTCTCCCGGACTCCTGGTCACCGGGTCTCCCGGACTCCTGGTCCCCGGGTCTCCCGGACTCCTGGTCACCGGGTCTCCCGGACTCCTGGTCACCGGGTCTCCCGGACTCCTGGTCCCCGGGTCTCCCGGACCCCTGGTCACCGGGTCTCCCGGACTCCTGGTCACCGCCTGCTTGTTCAGCCCGTCTTCGGCGTGTCCCAGCAGGCATTGCAGCTCCACCACCAGCCCGTAGAAGTCCCGCATCCTGTCGCCGGGGTCCTCGATCTGACCCAGCCGCTCCATGGCCTGCCGGCCCTCCTCGAACTCCCTGACACAGCTCTCCTCCAGCAGCTGGTCCGCCAGCACCTCCAGCGCCTGCGTCTCGAGTGTAGCAAGCTCGTTGTCACTGGGGCCGAACGACAGGACAGAGGACACCGGGTTTAGTGCAGGAACTCTCTATTTCACCAGACACACGTTGAAATAGAGAGTTGAGCACACCTGTGCCCAATCAACTGAGTGGCTGCTCCTCCACCCTGCCACAGCATGTTTCATCTAAACGTTGGTGAATCTGCCCAATAGATTAAAATTGTTAAAGGAAAAGTAAATACAACAAGATCATTACTTGTTGTTTGTGTGTAAATGAAAAGATTGCCTGGGATTCACATAAATGCTGCTTGTTAAGGATAAAATGCACAATGTCTTGTTTTTTGAACAAATGCAGATTAAGTTAAAAACTAGATGTATTCGTAAAGCAACAAACTTCATTTTTAATTGTTAATATCACAGATTTAAATATGTTATATTTACATGCGCTTAGATTTATTTCTTTCAGTGCAGAAAGCTGGTAAGGAGTTCCCTCCGGGACTAAAGTGTCATCAAAACTCCCATCTGAGAATTCTCTCAACATTTATAAGAGCTATTTGGTTGATGTGATGCAACTAAGGTTTTGTCATTTAATGCTTTGAAGGATTTGGGAAACCCAGATGCAAGTTGATGAAGCATGACACTATTTTCTTTTTTAAGAAGCTTTTCTGCGGTGGATTTACCTCGATGTTCGGCTCCATCGCCCTGCTGCATCACCGAGCTTCTACAGGCAGACAACCTGACAATATTCTGACATCTCAGTAAGCGGAGGAGGTTAGTTTTCCCTCTATATGGCAATTGGTCCAATAACGCAACAAAGCAAAGCCCGAACCATGTTGCTACCACCAGCATGCTTCATTGGAACGATTTGATGTCGGTAAAGCTGGGCATACACTGTGCGATATTTTAAATCGTTTGATTCAGCCCCATCTCAAACTGCACGACTTGATCGCGATAGAGTTCAAAACCATAAATTAGCCTTTAGCAATTTGTGCTGTTCTGTGTGGCGATAAATGAAAAAAGATTAGACAACGTCGTGATTGGACAAGGAATTGACTGGGCAGACGTGGGAAATGCAGTCTTTTTTTCTGCTATTAAAACATCATTTGTAATGTGAATTTGCGACACTTTAAACTACAAATAATAGTTTTTGACGTGACATCAGAGATTGTGCATGCTCTCTGCAAAAGGGTGAGGCAAATCAGGTCGTAGCTGCTTCAACTGTGTGATTCCTTCACGAGGAGCGACCAGGATTTCAAACACGTTTGATTTTCTTGCGAGCACACGATTCGTGATCGGGAGCTCGTCATCAGAGGTGTCTTCAGTATTCACATTCATTACTCAGGTAGAAGTATAGATACTAGAGTTTAAAAATACTCCTGTAGAAGTTTAAGTATCAACTCAAGTTTTGTACTCAAGTAAAAGTATAAAAGTACTGGTTTCAAAACTACTTAAAGTATAAAAGTAATGTAAGGGGGAAAAAAGCCATTAAGGACAAAAGCCATTGAAAATGAATGCATCTTAGTATAATGTAAATATATTAAAGAACCCAGTGTTTCCCCTAGAATTTTTTTCAGGCCCGGTGGTGCCCACCGAAAAAATCCTAAACAGACGAGGCGCGTGGGACGGCATATTGGACATGTAGCAATATAACAAAGTTTTACATTAAAAATCATTGTAGGCCTATATTGCTGAATGATATCACTTCAATGAAATAATTAGATTTAATCTAACCTTTAACCAAAGTGTCATGGGCCTAAAAGGTCTGACCCCATATGAGCATTGAGCACATCTTTTCTATATATTTCAGAGGGGATCTCTATGAAAACCCTCTGGGATCGTCCTCTTTTAACGGGCTGCTCGTGCTGACGGCATATGCCACAAAACATCCCTATTCACAATTGAGATTATATCAGTTATAAATAATTTAAATATTGTAGATTTGTTTTACCCGTTTTGTTATAGCAGAGTTACATGCATTTGACTGGGGAACAATGAACCTTTAGTGGTTCTAGTGGAAAGACAATCTATTGTCTGTGTTATTTTCATCATTATTGCTTACCAAAAAAAGAAGCTCAATCAGAACAAAAATGTAAGCTAAACAACAAATTGGAAATGTACCATTGGCTCATACATGGCTGGCACTAGGACCCCGCGGACGCATGTTGCGTCGTCGGGCTGTGTTTTCCTTCATGCTTTCCTGCAGCGTCTCATGCAAACACAAACACACGGACCTGGCAGAAACATTTCTTTATATCATGTTGTCTGTCGCCCGCCATATTTTTTCTTTTTTTTTTGACTAGCTACAAACTCTATACATCCCATAATATATAATAATATGCCCGCGCTTTCAGCAGCGTTACTAGGCAACGAAGCAGGTTGACTCCCGTTGCAGAACAGCTGCAGAGACGCTCCTAAACGTAAATGATCATTGATTCTTTTTTTTTTAGGCCTGGCGGGGGGTCTCGTTGGCCTGGCGGCCCCGCCAGGCCTATATAATGGTAGGGGAAACACTGGAACCATATATGTGTACTATTGAGCATTAACATGTGTTTCAGAGAGCAGGAGATATGATGACTAGTTGCTATAAGTATTGTAATGGTGCAAAAAGTCAAACTTCAGAGGCGTGTTATCATTTATCCTAACCTTTATTGGAATGTACATCCAAGTTTAGTTGCAGGAATCTGAGGGAACGGATGTAAGAACAAAACTGGACAAGAACATCTGAAACAACCACAACCAAATTCACTCTATCCGGATGGAGCAATTTAACTGGATATTTTTTTTTTTAAAGGCCGAAATGAAATAGAGTAACGAGGCTGTTTTTAAAATGTAAGGAGTAAAAAGTACAGATAATTGAGTGAAAATGTAAGGAATAAAAGTAAAAAGCCGTCTGAAAAATAATTACTCCAGTGAAGTATAGATAACCAAAATTTATACTTAAGTAAGGTAACAAAGTATTTGTACTTCGTTACTTGACACCTCTGCTCGTCGTGAGGTGTTACTCTCTCGTCGTTACCCCACGTATACTGCACGAGGCACGACCAACGATTGGGTCGAAATCCGTCCCGATCCAAAAAATAGTCGCACGACTGGAAAATTGGTTCAAAACGAGCCAACAATCGCACAGTGTATGACCGGTTTAAGCAGTACCCACTTTAGGCCGTGCAAAGTGCTGAATATCCCTCAAGAACAATGCAGCATCGGTTTAATCTGTGCACACACTTTCTCCTGTGATATGCTGTTGTGTTTAAAAGTGTCATGATTGAATAGAAAATAAAGGTTTTTTAAAAATCAAATCTCTTGTGATATGTTGTTGTCGACAACCTCTGTGTTGATTTGATGATTTATGAGTAATTTAACGTGGAGTCAGGTCCCAGTTCCAGCGACGGCTTCAAGCCTTAATCTCTTATTTGTTTGTATCCTCTTTATTTTTTGCCTTTGGAGTCATCTTGGCTGAACGCGCCTTTCTAGGAAGAGTAAACACTGACTTCATTTGTAGACAATTTATCTCATTGTGAGTGGATATTTAAAGCGGCACAACGGAACTTTCAGCTTTTGTTGAGTTTGGTGCCATCTTTTGGACAAAAGCGGTAGTGCTTTACCAGAAAGAACACTACATTTCCCATGCGCACCAGCGCGTACTGCCGGAAAACTCCTGTCCCGTCGCGTGCATTTGTTTTTTCATAGCGAATGAAGACGGGACGGACTTTTCTGTTTCACCAAATGAACAGACAGAACGCAAAAAAAAAGATGTTAAACTGCTGGAAAGGAACTGGAATTTACCAGGATACCTTAAACAAGGAAGCCAGGGAGCGGTATATGGAGAAAATAATGATTATTAACGGGTTGGATCCATATGAAATCCCTACTAAAGAATGGAGCTAGTCCATTCTTTAGCCCCCCCGGCCCCCCCGCCCCGGCCGCATCGGCGGCCGGGGCGGCTCTGTCTCTCCGGGCAGGCTGGCCCCGGTGGGGGTCGTTGGCCTGAAGGGTGAGGGCCTCCTGGCCGCGTGTCCGGCCCGGACCGGGTGGCCGGGGATTGCCTGGCTCCCTGGCTGATCCCTGGCTGCTTCTTTCCGCGCCGTGGGGGCCCCGCCCGCGGGCCCCCTCGGCCGCCGGGGGGGGGGGGGGGGGGCCTCGCAGGCGGTGGGTTGCCTCCCTCCTACTTCTCCCCTCTGTGGGGTTGCCGGTGGCCTGGGTTCCGGGCTCTTCCGTGTCGGCCTCTGGTCTCGCAGGTGGCGGGGTTGCTGCCCCCCCTCCCCCACTATAGATACACTTCAGGTGGAGCTTTGTTTGGTTTATTACACACAAACATACACAGCCACACAAACATATACACACACACACACACACACACACACACACACACACACACGCACACACACACACACACACACACACACACACACACACACACACACACACACACACACACACACAAAGACATGTACACACACACACACACACACACACACACACACACACACACAAAGACATGTACACACACACACACACACACACACACACACACACACACACACACACACACACACAAACACACACACACACACGCATGATCATATACATACACACACACACACACATAGACATACACACTGGCTTGTTCACCTGCATGCTGGCTCTGTAGTTTTTGGGGTTAGTTAGCGGTAGCTTAGCTCAGACTGCGATCAGATCTCAAGATTTGGGTCGATTGCTGTTCGTGTTTTGGTCGGCTCCGTGCCAGTTTCGTGTTCTGTTTGTGTTTTTTTGTTGCAGATTTCCAGTGCTTGACGTGTGTTTCTGCTTCCTAGATTGGCAGTGGATGTCGTCACCCCCCCCCACCCTCCCAAAAAAAAAAAAAAAAAAAAATCACTGGGTTTGTATGTGTCTATTTATGTATGTGTACGCATATGTATGCGTATATATATGTAGATATATTAAATATAGTAATAATGCACATATATATACTTTTGGTTTCTACCGTCATGGTATCAATCATTAATATGTGTGCAGACAAGGTGAAAAAAAAAAAAAAAAAAAAAAGAATGGAGCTCCTCGTCGGAGTGCTCACCATGTGTTTCAATAAATTAGTATAATAGTACAACATACAGTACATGTTTTGTATTACTCTTACTTCTCTTTTCTTTTTCTTTGACTCCTATATTATGCTGAAGAGGCTCCGAGGCGTGAGCAATATTTTTGTTTTCCTCGTGAGATAATTTTTTTCCTCTGCAGCTACAAATAAGAGTTAATATTTTTTCCTCAACAAACTAGTTTTATCTGAAGATTGGGGTTAATCTCACCGCAGAGAGCTGGCCAGCAACTGCGTTTAGCTGGCGAAGTGGGGAATAAAACCCGTGTTTTGATCCGACCCGGTCTGTGTGAGTTTTTTTTTTTTTTTTTTTTTTTTTCCAGCTGGCCAGTGTTTTTTTTATTAATAATTGCAAACATAACAATGATAAGAAAAAACTTCACATTATGCAAATTCACGTCGAATTATAACATATAAAGAGTACAACACAAATAAAAACAAAACAAAAAGCACAACACATTACAACCAGCCAGGGGGGATGAAATTATAACAGAAAGCCAAAACATCCCGGTCTGTGTGAGTGTTTGTGGTACTGTGTGAAAGGTTTGGTCGCGGTTTGGCCGCGATCCAAGCGAGCCGACGACTCTTTCACTCTTTTACTCTGTTATATCAGATACTCGGTCTCCGTGGTTCTGCCTCCGAGCAGGAAACCGTTGAAAAGTTAAACCATTAGGATCTTTTCCCTGGTCTGTTGTGGAGCTGCTGCAGCCACAACACAGCAACGGGTTACCAGCTTCTGCTGAGCTCTGAGCTCCACGCCCCGCCCATTTCCGTCTCGACTGCGAATCGGGAAGGAGGGGGAAGTGACGTATGCCGTAAAGCAGTCAAAGCCGTAAAAATGTGTAGTTTTTTAGTGTGGCAGGGTTCCTACCATGCTCCTCAAAGTTACATAGTGCCAGTGAAGGCGATACAGACCCCTCAGACCATGACAGAGGTGTCGTTAAACCTGTTGGAAGTTGATTTACCATCACAATGACTCTGGAAATATTAGATTAAGGTGGAAAAGTTACATAGTGTCGCTTTAAGAATGCTTTATGATCAGATTTATGCTGATCAGCTCCTCTTGATCACATGTCTCCAGAGATGTCCGTTAGTGGGGGCATCACAAAAGCAAACCTTAAATGTTTGAATGTCTTTTATCGATCAAAGTAGTCTACATTCAAAGTTGTTTTATTTCCACTGGACTTCAGATGTTGCATTCATCAGTTATCTAATGTTGATATTGCAGCTTTAATTGGTCTTGAGGTTTATTTATCTTTTCCACAAGCAGTGCATTCAAATGAGACACAAGATATTATAATTGCTTGCGTCTCATCATCTTGAGTGCATTGTTTTTGTCCATTGTTCTGGGTTAGATTATCACATTTTATGACAAACTGATGCACGTCACCCATCTGTCTCTCTCTCACTTGTTTGTTGGGTTATTTTTTTTACTTACAACAAAAATTCAGCTCAGAGTGCCATAATTTGTTTTAAAACTTTTTATTCCACACTCATACAGCCATATATCCTTGCAGAGCACAAAAATGCAGCTGGAAATCTAATTTGCTTTGAAGCGAGAGGATGTGACAGTTCGTAATAATCAGAAAACCAGGCATGATATCACTCAGAGCAGTTTTTTAAATTTTATTTATAAAGCTTTTTTCTGCTTATTTCTTTACTGTGTGGTAATGTTTGAGATGATGTATAGAATAAATCATTGAAAACACATTTAGACATTCAACATGGCAACACAGTAATGTGTGTGAGAAAATTCCATCTGAACAGAAGGGCCATATAAATATTTCACACAATCTAATCCTTTAAAGAAAAACAAAAAAACATTTTTTTTACATAATGTAATACATCAAGGGTTCAGGTTTTTCCTTTTATTTCCCTGCACATCTGTACTTACAGATACCACTGAACACTTATTTTTAATCTTGAAGCATTGTCTAACATAAGATGTATTGAAATGCTTTTGGTGTTTGGAGAGGATGAAAGGACTCACTCACTCCCACAGCAAGGCTACTGGTAGCAGATTATGTAATACACCGCTAGAATGAGCAGGGATGCCCTCTGGCCACGAACTAAACCAGCCCAGACTGGACTAAATAAGGTGCTTACAGATAATCCAAGTGATTGATCGGGACACTAAAAGTAGAGCCTTTCTGTCTGTGTATGTTAGCTTTATTATTGCAAGAAATATTAGCATTACAACAAACTGATCATCTATATCAGTGTATTAGTATGTATTTGTGTCTCCCAACCTGGGGTCCGGGCCCCCCCTGGGGGGGCGCCAGAGATCTCTGGGGGGCGCGAAACTTTGTCTGCTTTGAGGATATGCAGTTGTAAAAATTATATTTACACATGTTAAATAAATAAAAAATCATAATAACACACCTAATGGAATACAGTAATCCAAGTCTGTATAAACCCACTTAGAAATATATTTTGGTCATTTTTAAATACTAAGTTATTTATCAGGGTAAAAACTTATTATTATTATATCCTTATTCAACATTTAATCATACTACTACTCCAACAGGCTATTACAGGAAAAATGTTAAAAAATGTTGCTCTCATATTAAAAGAGCCATTTTTCAGAAATATTTTTATGTCCTTGCAATAATTTTTGGTGCGTATTTTATACATTGGTGACACAAAACGAAGGTGAGAAAAACAAAGTACAGGGTAAACCAAAGAGAAATGTATCAAAAAAACATAATTAATGTTAATTTTTTCAACGTTTTTTGTAACATTTTTTGTAACGAATAACTTTACTCTTTTGCTGCTAGTACGTACGGGTCGGGGGGCCTGGCTGGTCTTATGCCGCGTTCCATTTGTCCTCGGAAGTCGGAATTTCCCAGTTCCTAGTCGGAATTTTCAACTGGAACGCCCCTCGAAGTGGGATTTCCTACTGGGAAAGTGGGAAAAGCTTCACCACCCCCGAGTTACCATTCCATGATGGCTGCCATTCCCAGTTCCCAGTTCCGATTTCCGAGGTAAATGGAACGCGGCATTAGACTCAAGTAGGGGGGGCTCCAAGGAAAAAAGGTTGGGAACCACTGATCTATATAATGAATGAATGAATGAATAAAGTTTATTCAGTCATGACAACACAACACAACACAAAAACAACATAACACCAAAAAACATTGTGAACAGCATTAACATTTCACACAAAACCAATAATCATGTGTTTAACAATGACTGAAAAGGCATAGGCAGAAGCAAACTGCTTATAAAAGCCTATCCTACATTATCAACTTTCTTTTTGTGGCTACCGACCTCCAGAAAACCAAAAAGAGAATAGAAAAGCAAAGAAACAACAGAAAAGCAAAGAAACAACAAAAGGCAAAGAAACGACAGAAAAGCAAAGAAACATTAACAGATAGTCAATCACACTTAAAAGCTTCAAAAATAGCTTTACAAACCATTTTCTTAAAAACCAAAAGAGAATTACATGTTTTTAAATGTATGTTGGCATCATTCCAGAATTTATAATCTTTATAATAATAATAAAAATAATAATAATAATAATAATAATAATAATAATAATAATAATAAACTTTATTTCTATAGCACGATTCATTCAAGAATCGCAGCTCAAAGTGCTTCACAGTAGGAACATAGACATGTTAAGAACAATGAGAAATAGATAAATAAACAATAATAGCAAATAAAAATGAAAGATAAAAATGATCCTATAGAAACATTTAGGTGCAATGATATAATACAGAATTTTGACAAAATTCAGTTCTAAATTCCTTTATAGAACAATTACTAGGATAGGATAAAAGCAACGTTGAATATAAAAAGGTAAAAATACTGCACTGAGTCGTAGGACGTATATAATTTCTGTTTGGCAATTACGTATTCAACTATTATTGAATTGAACTGATTTGAGTTGAATCAGGTTAATTTGTGGGTAATGCAGATGTAATGGCAGAAACCTAAGCTATAGGACATTTTTAATTGTATTTCTTGTTTTTATTCTGTAAGGTGACCTTGGGTGACGTGAAAGGCGCCTCCAAATAAAATGAATTATTATTATTATTATGTTCATTGCCATTTTGTCGTGGTTTTTTGGAGTTCTGTTGGATTTTTTGAATTTATCCCAGTTTTGTTTTATTGTACTATTGTATTGTATTGTATATTGTAAATTTTTGCTTATACATTTTCTCTCTTATATATTTGCTTTTATATGTGTATTGTATTGCACCAATCACCACAACAAATTCCTTGTGCAATAAACCTTTTTCTGATTTCTGATTTCTGATTTTCTTGTATTAGCTTTGAGCCTGTTCTCCGGTTTTATTAGCTAGTTTAGTTTCCTTCCTGTTTTTGTTTAGGTATGGTTCCTTGGGGTTTTTTCTCTGTTTTCTCTGTTTCTCTTGACAAGTATGTCAAGTTTGAACTTGTGTACTTGGTATTTCTTATTTTGCAAGTAAAACCTGTGACAATGTAGCTCGGAGGACAGGAGGGTGGAGTTTAATCTGTCTGGAACTGGAACAGCTTTGTACTTGATGTCATCACAGCTCAGCAAACACACATGCAAAAACATATACAATTTATTTGAGTGTCAAATAAATCCTCCAAATATTAATGCAGTATGAATCAGAATAGACCATCAACTCCTCGGGCCAGAATGTTGATATCTTTTACTTTATTGTATGTATTCCTAATAGGCTTTATGCCTTTGTAGCTCAGCCATGTTATCAATAAAGTTTGGTGGAGGTTAAAGAAAAAAAACACTTGCATGTGTGAATCAGCCCCCCAGTCTCGCGCTCAGAAGGTGTGCCGATTTTTTCCAGTGTCCAGCCGCGGTACTGCAACAAAAAATCCCATGTGGCCCAGAAAGCTTTTTTCCCATAGACCGCAATAGTAAAAGAGAAGCCTCTAAAACTGTTCACAGGAACCTCCAGCTGTAATCACCGGCAATTACTAATCTTTGTATTCTATATTTTTAAGTCATGGACTTTATATCCGTCAAAAATGTTTTATAACGGCCAGAAAAGTCAAAGAAAAGTCTCTTTCTGGGCGTGACGTCACGGCCGTGTCGGTGCCATTGATGTTGCCCCGGGGCATGATGGGAGGCCCCCAGAGCATCATGGGAGGTGACTCAACTGCGCATGCTCTATGGGCCCGTCTACACGGAAGTAAACCAGGAAGTCCGAGATTTTTTCGGCACATGCGCTGGCTGAGCAGAATGCATTGAAATGAATGGGCGGCCATTTTGGGCACTGTATCCAGTTAATATTATAGATCCATAGTGTGAATGTGGAGAAGTTACGGAAGAGTATTAGGGCCATGCAGGAGTAAAAATATTTGAGAGGGGAAGATTTTTTTTTATTGTGCACTTCAAGAAAAAAGTCGAAATGTTGAGAAAAAAGTCGAAATGTCCAGATTAATGTTGAAATACAGTTTCGAGAAAAAAGTCGAAATGTCGAGAATAATGTTGAAATACAATTTCGAGAAAAAAGTCGAAATGTCGAGAAAAAAGTCGAAATGTCGAGAATAATGTTGAAATACAGTTTCGAGAAAAAAGTCGAAATTTCGCCTTTTTTCTCAAAATTTCAACTTTATTCACGAAATGTTTACTTTTTTCCCAAACATTTTGACTTTTTTCTCGACATTTCGACTTTTTTCTCGAAGTGCATAATGAAAAAAAAAATCTTCCTCCTCTCCAATATTATTTTTATTTCTCTCCTGCCTGGCCCTAATACTCTTCCGTAAGAAGTAAAGCAAACCTGGTGGAGTTTCCCTTATTCAGTGTTTGTCTCACATTTGTAGTTGTCGTGTCTTTCCTAGACTTTCATCTTTGACAATAAAAACATGACTTTTTTTTCTGTCAAAATCTCTGCCTCCGTTTTCTTTAATGTTGTGGCCCAACAAAGCAGGCTGTGACAGATATTTGAGCTTTTCCCACAAATGTGGGCTCAAATATGTTTTTTTGTGCGCTGTTTCTGCAAAGGTGAGTGAACTGCTCAATAAAGGAACCAGCTGAAAATGTCCCACTCATGTTTAATATGATCCAGCTCAAAGTGAATCCAGGAAACGTGTCACCCAAGCGTTGCTTTGCTGTTTCCTCCTCTACATTTCCATGGAAACAAGTAAAGAAACGGCTTCTTAACCTAAGAATCTCAAGATGACTTTTTTCTTTACCCATTTTGACAGAACATTCTTGAAAGGGATGAAAATAGTAAAATAGGCAGACTCATTTTTAACCAACGTCTTTATCTTCGCAAAGGACGTTCATTGTTTGGTGAGCACAAGATCCATTTAAGGGAGAGAAACAAAATGCATCGCAGTGGTAAAGTGGGGACAAAATGTTGAATAAAAATTGCTTCCTTAAGTATGATATTGAAAAAACAAAACATCAGAAAAACAGCGATTATTCTGATGAAGAATTTTCATTCTGTCTTTATCATAAAAACATCAATTGTAAAGGCCCCATTGACTTTGTATTTAATCCAAACAAAAAGCAGTCAGTGAGAAAACTACTTACTCCTCACTGACAAATATAATATTGCAACCCAGTCTCACAGGAAAACATGGTAGAGGCTACGTTGGTCCACATTGCAAAACGTGGCAATGTTACAATTTGCCCTCCTAAAACGTGAGATGAGAACGTTTTCCGTGGCCCATTCATTTTAATGGTTTCGTTAGGTTTTGTTTCTGTCACGTGACTTTCAAGTTTTCAGCTGTGGAGGAAAAATAAAATTGCTGCCATTTCTTTGATTCTTGGTCTAAATTGCAATATTTTAAGATAGTTTCGCCATGAAAAGCAGATTTAATCATATTTCTAGCCAGAAATATATATTGAAATTTCACAATATTTGTTCAGTTGATGAATATGATCTTTGGTTTGTTAGTTATTGATTCTCGGTCTAAATTGCAATATTATAAGATAGTTTCGCCATGAAAAGCAGATTTTATCATATTTCTAGCCAGACATATATATTGAAATTTCACAATATTTGTTCAGTTGATGAATATGATCTTTGGTTTGTTAGTTATTACGATGAAACTTGCAGGTCTCGCTATGAAATCGTCTCAGTGTTACGTTTACTCCCGTTGCTATGCTGGTTGCTATGTGCGCCATTATGGACGAAACCAAGTGGCTTATATGCTATTTTAATTACTCTTAATATTAGGTAGTTGTGTGTCGTCGGGAAAGCCGTGAAAGAAATGGCAGCGATTTTATTTTTCCTCCACAGCCGAAAACTTGAAAGTCACGTGACAGAAACGAAACCTAACGAAACCATTAAAATGAATGGGCCACGGAACGCGTTCACATCTCACGTTTTAGGAGGGCAAATTGTAACATTGCCACGTTTTGCAATGTGGACCAACGTAGCCTCTACCATGTTTTCCTGTGAGACTGGGTTGAATATTGACGCCGCAATATTGGGGAAAATAAACTTTACAGATTACCTGGATTGTTGAGACCTGGTTTTGAGGGAAAGGTGACACAAACTTCAACTCTAACTTGGACCTGGGATGTGAGATCTTCTCAAAACGCAAGCAATTTCCCCTCATATAAACCAAGAAAAGGTCAAAGGGGTTGGCAGTGTGGATGGAGTTAAAGATTGCCCACAATGTTATCTCATCAATCCACCAGCACATCAATCAGTGCTGGGGTTGCTGGAGATCGACCTCCTTTGCTTCAAAATCAATGCTTTCTCCCACTGTCATTGGTACATGAGGTATTATCGGAGATACAGGGCAGGGAGCCCTTCAAAACCTAGCACTTCATGTTCTAAATGGGGGTTAGGTTGAGGTTAGGGTTAGGGATGTCACTGACATCCATTGACTGTGTCTTTTCTTCTTCAATCCACCTTCCACAATAAACCTGAAGAATACTGAACTGAACATGTGAGCGTGACATATTATTTTTTCCCTCACCCAGCCAAGTATCTTATTGTATAGATATAAATGACTCAAATCATATCCAATTCTGTACCACACAACTAGATTTGTGTCATATTGTAGCTTTCTTTCTTTCTTTGGAAATAAGACCTGGAAACAGGCATTGTGGCATAGAATTGTCAAATTGGTTTAATTCACTGTACGAATTGTTACAGATTACTTTTGTAATAATGTATTTGACCCCATCTTTGTACGTTTTGACCGAATAGAAACGTAATTCTTGCCATTTTAAGAATGTGATGTGTACCTGCTGTACTCTACTGCCCTTACTTTTTAACAATTTGTGCTTTCTATTATTTTACCTCTTTTCTTATCATTTTATTTCATTTTATTTGTTATTTATGTAATGTTGATGTAAAGCACTTTGAATTACCTTGTGTTGAATTGTGCTCTACAAATAAACTTGCCTTTCTTTCTTTCTTTCTTTCTTTCTTTCTTTCTTTCTTTCTTTCTTTCTTTCTTTCTTTCTTTCTTTCTTTCTTTCTTTCTTTCTTTCTTTCTTTCTTTCTTTCTTTCTTTCATTCTTTCTTTCTTTCTTTCTTTCTTTCTTTCTTTCGATACGATACAAGTTTTTATTTGTCATTTTCAGGACACATGTAACACAGTGCACTGGGAAACGAAATTTCGTTGCCTCTGGCTCAGAAAACCAAATAATGATACAGTTTAAACGTCCTAACTCAACTTAACTAAAACTAAATTTTAACTTAACTTAAAAAGGTGCTTAAAAATATGAAAATATTTCTTTCTTTCTTTCTTTCTTTCTTTCTTTCTTTCTTTCTTTCTTTCTTTCTTTCTTTCTTTCTTTCTTTCTTTCTTTCTTTCTTTCTTTCTTTCTTTCTTTCTTTCTTCCATCATGATCCATGTATTTTACTACCCTAACACTATAACAAGCTCAATAAAAGTGGAATTAAAACATTGTTTGGAAATTCTAATAATAAGCTTATCCTCAGAATATTTATTTTATGAAACTCTGACCTGTACAGTCATTTTTTTGAGTTCACAGGTTGTGAATTAACAGTTTTGGCGCGATTGTCCACGTTTAAACTACAACTCCCATAATCCCTTGCTCCAACCTCGCGCTTCTGACTTCCTGTTTGAGCCGCAGCTGGAAAAATGGCAGCTGATACTGCTAAATACAGGAGTGCAGTGAGCAAAAACAAAGACCCCTCTGGTCTTCTCATCTCTGTCATAAGGTACGTTTTGTTATATAATATGAATAAATATAATAGAGCTTTTAAAACGTTAAAAATCTCGCACGTTGTTGTTGTATCAGCTATCAAACTCGCAGTGACAGCTAGCACTGATGCTAATGTTATCTACATCTTTCCTGTATTTACCTCTTATTATTATCTCAAAGAAATTAACAGGAACATACTTGCAATTTCTCACATTTATGTACATTTAGGGAAGTTTATATTCAAATCTGTTTCATTTTTTGTGGTAGCAGAGGGAAAATAAAATCTAGGTCACAGAGTGTAACTATCCTGTAAATATCATGTTTTATTATCTCAAATGGGCGTTTTTTCAGGGAATAAGTACATGCATTCACCCTCACACACACAAAAGAAACACTTAAAGGGAAAAGGAGGGAGTTGTAGCCCGTTTTCACCCCATCTTTGGTCTAAAGTGCCCCATCCTTCTTCCATAGCAACCGTTGCTAAGAGTTGGGGATTTTAGAGTTTGACTCCAGTTGGTTTTATCTGCTTACCATCAAATATGGATGTTAAATCTCTTTTACAAACCGTGTTAATAATCATTTAAAAGTCTGTTTTTTTCTTCTCATACAGGACTGTCTCAGAAAATTTGAATATTGTGATTTTCCGTTACTGATTATGGATTACAGTTTAAGATTAAGATTCCCAGAATATTCTAATTTTTTGAGATAGGATATTTGAGTTTTCTTAAGCTGTAAGCCATGATCAGCAATATTAAAATAATAAAAGGCTTGCAATATTTCAGTTGATTTGTAATGATCTGAAGGCCATGTTAATGCAATGTTAGCATGGACAGAGAACAAGAAAAATGTGGATAAAAATAGCTCAATGTTTGGGCTAATGGATGAGCAAAAAAAGAATCAGGTGGCTGAAAATCAATAGTACATTAAAACACTAGCTGAAATTTTAGTCCTAACAGCCACAGAAAACACAGCACAGCGGGGTCACAGGGAGTCCCTAGACTAAGAAAAAAAAGGGTGTTTTTCTGTCTATGTTAGACCTGCTGGGTAACCATGACCCCATCATTAAAAAAAGACTGGAACAACAAGCTAAAAACGCAAAATACACCAGTAAAACAATACAGAATGAAATACTTGAATGCTTGGCTGCAATGGTTAAAGAAGAAATCATACAGGAGGTTAAAACGAGCAAACAGTTTTCAGTTATTGTTGACGAAACTAAAGATGTTCAGAAAAAAGAGCAAATGTCCTTTGTTTTGAGATATTTTTTTACAACACTGGGTTCATGAAAGCTTTCTGGAGTTTGAAATGGCAGAGCACCTGGATGCTGCCGCCTTAAGTAACAAGATTATTACCTTCCTTGAGAAGCATGGGCTTGAGTACAAGAAAAACCTTGTAGGCCAGGGCTACGATGGCGCGGCAGTGATGCAGGGGGCACATTTTAATATTGCTGATCATGGCTTACAGTTTAAGAAAACTCAAATATCCTATCTCAAAAATTAGAAAATTCTGGGAATCTTAATCTTAAACTGTAAGCCATAATCAGCAATATTAAAATAATAAAAGGCTTGCAATATTTCAGTTGATTTGTAATGAATCCAGAATGTATGACATTTTTGTTTTTTTAATTGCATTACAGAAAATAAAGAACTTTATCACAATATTCTAATTTTCTGAGACAGTCCTGTATGCAGGTTGTTCTCAGTTTGTAACACAAGAATTATGCACTGACATATTCCAAATAATAGCTTAATTTTGGTTGTGGACTATCCATCTACAGTTGTGTGGAAAAAGTGTTTGCCCCCCTTCCTGATTTCCACTTCCACTTAAATGTTTCAGATCATCAAACACATTTAAATATAAGAAAAAGATAACACAAAATGTAGTTTTTAAGAATAGAATAGAATAGAATATAACTTTATTGATCCCCCAGAGGGGAAATTCAATTGTGCAGCAGCAAACATACACACGCTCGACAATTTTTACAAATAATACACGAAAGTACGAAAAATTTATAAAAAAAGTATATCCTAACAAAAAACAACAACCAATAAATAGCTAAGTAATTAAAAAGAGCAATATAAAAAAAAAAGAGCAATGTACAAAAGAAGTACTAAACCCAAAAAACGAATAATATATACATGTGCCAAGAGACAAAAATACTAGTGAATGAAGGTTTTTTTTATTAAGGGGAAAGAAAAATCCAAACCTACATGGCCCTGAGTGAAAAAGTGATTGCCCCCTAAACTTAATAACTGGTTGGCCCCTTAGCAGCAACAACTGCGATAACTTTTACAGCGCTGTGGAGGAATTTTGGCCCAATTTTGCAGAATTGTTGTAATTCCGCCACATTGAAGGGTTTTCGAGCATGAACCGCCTTTTTATGTCCATGCCACAGCATCTCAATCGGATTCAGGTCGGGACTTTGACTAAGCCACTCCAAAGTCTTAATTTTGTTTTTCTTAAATCACTTTTTCACACAGGGCGATGTAGGTTTGGATTTTTTTTCCCCTTAATAATAAAAACCTTCATTTAACATCTGCATTTTGTGTTTACTTGTGTTATCTTTGTCTAATATTTAAATTTATTTGATGATCTGAAACAGTAAAATATGTTGTCTTTTGCCTATGGATTTATTGTTTCACCTATGCAGAAGTCAACTGTATTACTTTTGCAGGTTATAAATGTTATTATAAAGACTGTGATTAATTGTGCAGCTTGTTTGCTCTTCCTCGGTGCAGGACTCTGTCCAGCAGTGACGATGTGGAGGACAGAGAGACGGAGAAGGGTCGGCTGGAAGAAGCCTTTGAGACATGCGACAGGGATTTAGATAAACTGATTGTTCAGCATTATGCAGAACTTACAACTGCCATCCGGACCTACCAGAGCATCACAGAACGCATTACCAGTTCTCGCAACAAGATCAAACAGGTACGAAGGGGAGACATGTTGAGAAGATGTGAAAACTCATTCCCACTTTTTGTTTGTGCTTAAATTAACAAGAAAACTCCCACACACCTTCTCCTCACTGTTCACTTATTTATTAGGCCAACGTTTCGGTCATGGCTTGATGCCTTGAAAAAGGTCTATGAAACGTTGACCTAATGAATAAGTGAACAGTGAGAAGAAGGTGTGCGGGAGTTTTCTTGTTAAGTTTGGCTGCAGCTTTCCTCCTCCGATGCACCTTTCTGCAAATCCGGTGTGCAAAAAGTTTTCTACTTCGGATGTTTGTCCTTAAATGAATTTTACATCAGCAGCAGTAGACTGATTAAACTCAAATCAGCTAGTTTTGTGTTTTTGTTCAGTTTTACTTGAAATATTTATTTTATTTTTAATGGTTTCCCGTAACCTTGATGTACTAACACTAAACACTAATGTTTTTAAATTAAGACCTATGTGGTTAATTTCATTTTTCACCATTCTATATTTATTTTTAAACAGCACCCATAGTAATATTGTAATGAAAGAAAAAGCGCAAGTGTCTATTATAACATTAACAAAAGAATATGTGTATATTTTTTTTATATATAAATATCAAAGAACAGCAGGAAACAAAAACAAATAAATATTAACCTTTGTAGCTTTGAAAGATTGCTCTACAAATCTTTTTTTTGTAAACTGAAAATGAGCTGCACATTTGTAAATCTAGGTTAGCGTCATTCCATAATTTAACTCCCACAACAGATATACATCTCCTTTTAGTCTCTTTCGTAGCTTTTTGTACAACAAATTTACAAACATCACGCAAATTATATTTTGACTCATATATGGAGAAAGACCGTTGTACACAGACAGGGAGTAACTTTAATCTAACTTTATACATTATTTGCATTATTTTATAATAAACCAAATCATAAAATTTCATAACATGGGATTTTATAAACAATGGATTTGTATGTTCATAATATCCCACCCTATTAATAATACGTATGGCTCATTTTTTTTGTAAGAGGACTATAGCATTTACTGTTGTCTTATACGTCGAGCCCCAAACTCCCACACAATACCATATATAAGGTAGTATTAGTGAACAATAAATTAAGGGTGCGTCCCAATACTCCCCCTCGCCCTCCTTTTCTTCCCTAACCCTAACTTTTGCGCGTTCCCGTGAAGGTAGTGGTGTCCCAATTCCTCTTTTCACCTAGGGGGAGGGGGCATAACGAGGGCTAGGGGCTGAGAATAGCCCCTTCAAATCGAGGGATTTCAGATGCTGACTTGGCGAGCGAGGGGGTATGAAAAAAAGAGGCTCTGCGTCGATTTGACTCGCCGACCGAAGGCAAACAGGCAGACTGGTCTCAGAGAAATAGAGAGAAATAATCCTGTGACTCGTCAGATTTGTTTTGGATGTTTCTGATATAATAGTCTTCAGAAACCACAAAGTAATCCAGCTGTTATCTGGGTAATTTACACACTTTCAGATAAAGTTGCGGAAGATCACGCCAGAATAAAGGGATTTATGGTTCCGCGTTACACCAACGCAGATCCTACGGCGGAGGTTACGCAACCTACGCCGTAGGCTCTGCGTCGATTTAACGCGGACCCAAGCTCCGGACCCGGCAGACAGAAATCTCTAAATTTCGGAGCAAATTTCTTAACAGGCGTAGATACAACTGTTAGATTTAATCTATTAAACCAACATATTCCTAAATGATTTATTTCAGCCGGCGTGATTCTCAACAGAGCTGCGTCCCGGGAGAGAGTGTCTCTCCCGGGGCTGACGGAGCAGCCTGACCCGGCGGAGACGTCTCTTCTCGGGCTGTGAGCTGAGGCTGCTCCCCGGGGCCGGCGGCTCTTCTCATCTCCGAAAACATCGGGTCAAATTTCTTAACAGGCGTTATTTGGATAAACTGAGCCCCGGTTGGGGATCTTAAGGTTACCATTATACCTGAAAAAATATTAAAACTTAATAAAGTGCCATATTAACAGCGCTACAGCTGAAATTAAAACAGCTTTTGGCTCTCAGCTTCCTGATCAGGGAAGGGATGAAAACGAGGGGTAGGGGGAGAATTGGGACAGGCACCTGGGCCAAGTGCCCTAGATCTCAAGTGCCCTAAAATCTCCCCCTTCTTTTTTAGGGCTTAGGGAAGAAAAGAAGTGCGAGTGGAGAAAAGAAGGGCGAGTGAAGGAGAATTGGGATTGGGCCTAAATGTAGTGCTTTATGATTGAATATATATCTGGAATTATACAGGATTGCTATTGACTTTGCAATCTTTCCTTTTATGTATCTAATATGTTGTTTCCATGTTAATTTACAATCAATAACAACCCCAATAACAACTCATAAGTATTTATTGTCATTGTCTTTGTGTTATTCTGTGCTTCAGGTGAAGGAGAACCTCCTGTCTTGTAAGATGCTGCTTCACTGTAAAAGGGATGAGTTGAGGAAGCTGTGGATAGAAGGCATCGAACACAAGCACGTGCTTCAGCTGCTGGATGAAATTGAAAGCATTAAGCAGGTTCCTCAGCGCCTGGAGACCTATATGGCGAGCAAGCACTACCTTCATGCCACGGACATGTTGGTGAGTAGAGAAATGAAGATGAATGTTATGGTCCTTGACAAGTTAGAAAAAAAGTTCTTATTGATATTATGGGGAAAAAGTGGGAGGTCTTCATTTCCTTCAAAAACTAGCTATATGTATTTTTCAACACATAAAAACACACGTGTTTACAGTGTTGCATGCCAAGATTGATTCCTACAGTATGTGCTTTCCATCACTTAAAAGAGCTCTTTCCTAGCCTTGAAAATCCAAGGGATGCAACTGGCATCCTCTAGCTGCAGTGGCCGCACTGCGCCTGTGTGTATATGTGTGTACTACTGGGCCTTTGATGTGTTTTTGCTCAGTAGGGAAGCGTACTGATGGCATTGAGGACTAAACGACCAAGCTCTGTCATCTGTCTCTTTCTTTCCCTTTTCTCAATTCAGTTCCAATGCCAGTCCCACACATCTTCCTGTAGACTTGGGTAATAATTAGTTTTATAAAATGAAGTTATGAGGAACAAAGAAGGACAGTGGTGCAGCCAAAAGACCGTGAAAATCCTTTTTGTGGGGATGGAAAGAAAAGGAAATTTAATTCAACCTCTGCCGCATGTTAAAAAGGTTAAGAAAAGTTCAAAGTCTTAAACTTTTTCTGCTTTTCTTGATTTAGATCTTGATTTTGATTTAGAACACAATTTTAAAGCACATTTTTCTTCCTTTCGTATCAAAATGCTGTTGTTTTTTTGCCTTGTTTATGGAGTTCATGTATGGAAAATGCAAGAAAATGTTTAACATTCAAATTGTAGCTAGTCAGTAATGGATTTTTAAGAGTTCAATTTACAAAACTGTCTTGTTTTTGCAGCAGGTGTTTGGCTTGCTTTTCCAACAATCATTAAAAAAGTTTTACCAGAAAGTTGAGTTGAAGTTGCAGATTTTAGCTCTAGATCTATTTATGGCTTTTAAAGATCCATTAAAACCACATTTCCACTAAGCTTCCTTCAGGCTTAATGATTTTCAGAGAAGTTGCATCATTTTATTATGCATGTAACATGTTATGCTTGCTGTATGATAATGCGTTTTAGGTTTAGTGCGTTCACACTATGTGAGGAATCAGAAATATATATATATATCACATAATGAGATTCATCACCAAACTCAACTCTCCACTTGTTGGTTTGGTCTTGATCAAGCATTTTCAGCATATACTTTCATTGCCAAACTTGTCTACTGGGTTTCCCTCTGCTGTTTCCTGTCATTAGTTCTGACTGAAAGTCCAGACAAATAACTAAGAGTTTGTAATAAACCTGTCATATCAGGATCAGTGCATTTTTTTAATTCTGTTCTGACCTCACCGGAAATTCCTTTAAGCTGTCATGGCAGAGGAAAACATCTTAATGAAATCAAGTCTCCACGGGGGTTCCCCAAGGCTCAGTACTCGAGGCCGCTTCTCTTTGCCGTATAAACCATCTCTCTGGGTCAAATTCTTCATTCACATGGCCTCTCATATCACTGCTATGCAGATGATACACAACTCTACCTGTCATTCCTACTGGACGACTCCACAATCCCTGCACAAATCTCAGCTTGCCTCTCTGATCTGTTTGCATGGAGGAAGGATCACAACCTTCAATTTAGGGCCAATCCCAATACACCCCCTACTTTCTACCACTAGCCCTCCCCCACTACCACTTCACCCTACAAATGAAGCCACAGGCGTAGGGCCCTTGTAATCTTCCCTAGGGATTGGGAACCACTTGCTACGTCACTGCGTGGTTTACGTTCGGGCAGTGGCGAAACAACTCAGCACCGGGCCCCGATGCAAGATCATTAAACCGGGCCCTGCCCATCACAATGTAAAACAGACACGCTGTGATTGACGCAATCTCACAGCAGATGCATCACCATTCAAATGACAACGGGCACTACTGACAGCTTTAACCCTTAACACAACCACAGCGCAGATAGATATGTTTAAAAAAAAAATCCCATATATATAGCATAACCAACAGCATAACGCACACAGTGCGCCGGTGTGTGACAGAACACCGGCAGTGCCAACAGCTGAGAATAAACCCACACAGCGCACAGATTGAAATTTGGTGGCACGGCGGCACACCACAAATGAAAACATCATAAACACAAACAAACTAGTGATACACTATCACTATAACAAATATTAATAATAATGGGTCATTACTTACAATTACAGTTTGACTTTCCGGGCCTTCCGCTGGGCAAAGTCATTAATTCCTGACAACAGTTCCACTCTCAAGCCTGAATTACGGCGCGCGTCGCCGCGTACCCTACGCCGTAATCTGCGTTGGTGTAACGCGGAACCATAAATCAACCTTAACTCCTTTCCTCTCCTCACTCGCCAACTCTTCCTCTACGCAAATATGGGTTACACATGCGCACTACACACTGCATCATCCGAGATCATCTATGAATTAAAATTTTTATTTAAAGTAGATATATCTTTATAACCAGCCCATAACATTGATGTAAAAAAAAAAAAAAAAAGTCCGCACGTCTCCAGGTCCTGCGCGTGCGGGCCCTGGACACGTGCGGGCCCCTATGCAGTTGCATTGTCTGCATATATGGTAGTTTCGCCACTGCGTTCGGGTACGTAAGCGACTGCGTAGTTACGTTTGCACATACGTCACACCATATCAGGAAGCCCAGAGCTAAAAGCTGTTTTAATTTCAGCTGTAGCGCTGTTAATATGCCACTTTATTAAGTTTTAATATTTTTTCAGGCGTAAAAGTAACCGTTAAGATCCCCAACCTGGGTTCAGTTTATCCAAATAACGCCTGTTAAGAAATTTGCTCCGATGTTTTCGGGGGATGAGAAGATCTGCCGGCTCGGGAGCTGATTTATGGTTCCGTGTTACACCAACGCAGAGCCTACGGCGTAGGCTCTGCGTTGGTGTAACACGGAACCATAAATCAGCCTTTATTCTGGCGAGATCTGAAAAAACAACGCAACAACGAGGAAGCGAGTGATTATCTACTGTACATTCACTGAGTGAATATTATGAAAGTAAAATATATATTTCTCGCTAGAAATTTAATCAAAACGCATTTTTATGCAGAAACTAACTCAAAATATTGATTTTATTCACTAAAAATGACAAATGTCCGCCATGTTTTTTTTTGTTTGATTCAGTCTGCAAATGATGACGTAAAGCATTCTGGGAAATTTTCTCTAGCCCTCGGTCACAAAGTCACCATCTGAAATCCCTCGCTGTGAAGGGCTAGATTCATACACACTAACCCTCGTTATCCCCACTACCCCTAGATGCAAAGAGGAATTGGGACACCACTACCCTCATGGGAACGTGCAAAATTTAGGGATAGGGCTGAAAAGTAGGACTGGGGGGATTGGGACTGGCCCTAAGTCTTGATATCAACATAAGTTTTCCCTTTGCTACTGTCACTCCCACGACGGTGACAAAGACAGTTGGACAAACTCAACTCCTGGTACAGGTTATAGTTATAACCTGCTTCGATTACTGCAATGCCCTCCTAGCCGGCCTCCCGGCTTGTGTGATCAAAGTACTACAAAAGGTCCAGAATGCTGCGGTGCATCTGGTCTTTAACCAACCCAGACGGGCAGCGTCACACCTCCTGTTCATGACATCACTGGCTAGTTGTCTCCGTCACTAGTCTGCAGGGTGAACTCCGGGTCTGCGCCTGCCTATATGAACCTGAATGTAAAGGACAAACAGCAGATCGGGGTTTGTTTGCCGGGGGGGTTGTTCTCATTAGTAGCATGCCTCTTTTATTAACCTGCTTGTGTCGTCTTATCTGGAAAACCTCCAGGTGACCTCATTAGCATCGTAATTAGCAACTCACAAGCCCTGAATAAGTATTTATTCTTTTTTTTTTAAACTGTACTTGAAATCTATAAGCACTTTGAGAGTTGATCAGTGACGTCATGGATGTGCAGGGTCATGTCATGAGGTAGAGTATTGTTTTTAAACAATTATTGATTTAATAAATGTTTTTTTTCTGTTTTATACTTGTCCAATTTTAATGCTGGTTCAAGATTTTGCTGGAGTTTCTTGACTTTTTAAGAGTTTTACCGTCTCCGTGCACCTTGGAAATGGGTGCATTTGTAACAGAGACCTTTAGACAGCTGCACCAAGTGAAGTATATGCCATGAGGGGACTGTAATGCCTTCCTGTTTAAAGAGCGGATATAATATCAGCTGTCATTTAAAGTTCTGTTTTTGATAGCCTGTTTAAAAACTATATTCTTGGGTGCAAAGCCAATTTGTTCAATAACAGGGTGCACAGCTTATGACAAAGTGTTTGTTCTTTGTAGAACAGTTAGTCATTAGCTTGACAAAAGTATCAGTACTTTTCTTTTGCTGCTTTCTAAAGCCATTAGCGGTGCCAAGTAGCAACAGTTTTGCTACAGAAAATAGTTATAGTTCCTTAAGTGCAGCAACAAAACATTCACTTTGATAGGTAGCAATAGTTCACAGGTAAAAAAGATTCCCAAGAACCAGCCCTACTTTCCCCCTCAAACAGTAATATTCAATTCAATTCATTTTTATTTGTATAGCGTCTAATACAAGAGATGTTGTCTCTCTGTTTACTCCTTCTTAGTACCTGCACAATCTTTTAAATGGACTCAAGATGCCTTAGGTCTCAATAGCTCGTTATTCAACCACAACTACAGCTTTCCTTGGTCTTTGGCATCAATATTTGCTGTGTTTAGGGGTTCAGCACATGCTCAGACCGCCTTGACCTTGACACACAATGGTATCAACTGCTTCACCTTCCGCTGCAGACTTCTCTGGTCTGGCGGCCTTGCTTTTAAGGGGAGAGTTGGTGAAGTATGGAAGGTTTTGGTGTCATACCGGGTCCAACCTGGGTCTCTGCCACTGCCCACACTGTTCTGGAAGTAATCGCTTCCATTTCAGCCTGCGATGACGTAGAAGTTATAATATCTTATCTAGGGCTGTTCGATTTTGCCCAAAAATAAAATCTCGATTTTTTTTCTCTCTCAAAATCCGATTTTCGATTACGATTACGATTATTTTGTGAATTGACAAAAGGCAAAGAAATGATTTCAAATATGCTGTTTTTTTATTGAACATTTGCCCCATTGGGCTTTAAGTGCAAACTTTGCTCTTATTAAACCAAAAATGAATGAATAAAGTGCAAAACTCTGTAAAATAAGTTGAAAAAAAGTTTTAAAAAATATAATAAAATATAAAGTTTTATCTCTGAAAAAAAAAAATCAGCAAATAAGCACTTGCAAACATACAGTAAGTTATATTTCCAATTAAATAAAACAAGACATTTTCTAATTAAACTAAACTGGGTCTTTGCATGCTAAATAATAATGCAACCCATGAAGGAGGTAGAGGTGTGTAATGTCAGTCATTACATTTGCTATTCACATTTGCAAGTTTTTTGCAAGGAACACGAGCCGGTCTACGGCATCTGGCTTGAGGGATGCCCGGTGGCATGTTACAACGCCCCCTCCTACACTAAAGAGCCTCTCCCATGGGGCACTTGTCGCAGGTATTGAGAGGTATTTCCATCAATCATTAATATGTGTGCAGACAAGGTTAATAAAAAAAAAAAAAAAATTTTTTTTTTTGAAAAATCGATTTTACGATGTTCACATTTTAACATCGTTCTAATTACATAATCGCGATTACGATTTAAAATCGATTAATCGAACAGCCCTAATCTTATCAAGAGAAGCAAGAACACAAGAACCAAATTATACCACCTTCTGTAAAGTTTCCTCCGCAGGGTGGCTGGACGCTCCCTTATGCTGGATTCACTCTGAAAGCATCAAAAATCTCCTGACGCCCGCATCGCGCTGCTTGGTAGATTCACACTGAAATCACTGTTGACTCCTGGAGGGAAACTGGAGGGAAACAAGTGCATATAGTCTACACATATCTATATATCCAGTATCTTCAGTTTCCTATTTCCCCATGGATCACACTTTGGGAAGCCTTCTTTATATTTCGGTGTTATTTTGGCATAGATTGATGCTCTTTAACAAGTTTGGTCCTGGATCAACACCAACCGTCAGAGTCGTTGGTCCCGGTGAAGCTGCAGTCTGTCTGCGCTGATACTGACACACCGGGTCGGAGCGGATTTGGTCATGATGTTTAAACTGTGTTTTGCGATTAATAAGCACAGTTTTTAATTATTTTGCGTTGGATCGATGTAGCAAATAAAATAGTTTGGACCATCCAGCTCCTCAACCATCAGTTACGTGTTTCACATGAGCAGTTCAGGTAAAAACGGCAGTCAAATCATCAAAAATGTCATTTTGCTGGATGAAATCTATTAATTCCTGATAAAATAAGTTTGTTAGTGCACAGCTCTGCTCATGTACGCATGTGAATGAGTGTACGTTTGTGTCTACACGAAAGTACAATCTGCATTGAGGCTTCTTGCTTCGGGAATCCCGGTCTGTGATTGGACGCTGCCTCGGCATCGCCGCTGCTCATTTACATAAAGTTGAGATTTTTCAACTTCAAATTGACGCTCCCGACGCCTCCGACTCATCTTCCAGCGCGCTTTCATAGAAAATGAATGGCTGACGGACGCCGGTAACACCCGTGACGCTTTCAGTGAATCCAGGGTTAGCACATCTGTATTCAGGCTGATGTTCTCCACCTTTACAAAGTGGCCATAAGAGCCACAAAGTGAAGCACAGGCAGAGGTGGGTAGTAACGAGTTACATTTACTTGAGTAAGTTTTGGGAAATGTTGTACTTTTAGGAGTAGTTTTGAATCACTATACTTTTTACTTTTACTTGAGTAGATTTGTGAAGAAGAAACTGTTACTCTTACTCCGCTACATTAGGCTACGTTGAGCTGTTACTTTTCTTTTATCCCTTTTATCAAAATAAAAAAAATAAATAAAAATGTTTGTTTTTGCGTGTTTTGTCACATTTACACAGACTCAAACACACACAGAGTTTCTATGAGTTAATTCTTGTTGTAGTTCTGCCTGGTTAAAAAAGAAAAGTACAAAGGCTTGAAATTTTGTGCTACTTGTGCTTAATTTATTTTTTGATTCTGTTATTATTTTATTTATTTTATTATTTATTAAAGTACTTGAATTTACTTTAAGATTATTTTAATTTGAGGTATTTTTTATTAATTTTAATTTATTTTATTTTATTGATTTAATTTGCCTGAAAATGATTATTTGGTACTTTTGTCTGTTTGAATGGTTGTGTTAAAAAAACTCAGTACTTGAGTATTTTTTTTCACCAAGTACTTTTTACTTTTACTCAAGTAATTATTTGGATGACTACTTTTTACTTCTACTTGAGTCATATTATTCTGAAGTAACAGTACTTTTACTTGAGTACAATTTTTGGCTCCTCTACCCAGCTCTGAGCACAGGCCTCGTTGTTCTCCAGGAGAAAAAGCCTGCTGACTCGAGCTGACTGATCTGTGAAGGTCTAAAAAGGAGACGGAGAACCTCCTTGACTCTGTGGTCTCTTTGGCGCAGCAGCCAGTCACTTTCGTGCACGACAGACGTGAAGGGAAGAAAAGATGATGATAGGGCACTGGAACTATGCTTGCAGAGGATGATATAATCTATGGTTCCCATGGTGACACAGCAACTGTTAGCACAAGGCTGTGTCTCACTGGCTCTTACTTTCATGGTCCCCAACATGCACCATGTGCACCGACGGCCCCTCAGGCCCCTGGAGGTCCAAAGTACCTTTTTGAGGTTGGAAGCAACTCCAAGGTCAGACCTCAAACGGAGCAGTTGGAGGAGGAAAACGCGGACGGCCTGACAGTCTCTCCTTCGGGGACGGCAGGCACCGTTCTCAAGACATCCTGCCCCTTTCAATTTCTTTCCAGAGCGACTTCAATTGGCATACTTTCATAGAGTCCAGACCCAGATTTAGCTGTTCCTGGGATGACATGAGAGAAGGAGGGCCTGTATTCCCACGCTTGTCAAACAAAGACTTCTCTCATGTATGTTTTAATAAAATAAAAAGAAAGACTGCCAAAGGGATTGTCAGATTAAAAAAAGAAAGAAAAAAGATGCCTCATAGCTTTGAGATTGATTTATCTGTGTGTGTATTTTATTTTCATATGAATGATCACGTTCCTTTTTTTTAACCCTGTGGGGACAAAAAAAAAAAAGAAAACGACAATGTTGTGTGAAATTTAAATGCTCTTGATGATGTTATGAATAATCATGCGGCGTCAAATTGAGTTTTTCCCTTTTTTTTTTCATTTTTAAACAGAATTTAGTTATTTTATGTCAGAAGAAAGTTTCAAACTCCCTAAGCACTAGTTCCTTCTTCAAGAGTACTTTATGAAGCGTTAAAGCAGTCTCTTGAAAAATGAACGTGATTTTTTTTTTTTTTTTTTTTTTTTTTTTTTTTTTTTTTATTCATAAATTGTAGAAAACAAAATTCCACTAAACTTGTTCAGTTGCTTTGGATAGCTTCATGTCTTTTATAGATAAGATCATCTTTGACCCACTCAGGTATTTGGAAAAACAGATAAACAGACATTTTGCATAACCTTTGCAGGTTATTTTACTTGCAAACACATGAAGTGGGAGTAGAAAAGTGAGGTATGAACTTCCTTGACTCTCGATTCCCCGGTTTAAAGTTTTCTCCGGTGGGTGTATGTATTCTTTTTTTATTTATTTTTTTAAATGTGAAGCTAATCTCTTTGGGCTGACAATTATAATTCAGACTCAGCTCTCTGCCTGCAATTGAATAACAGCATCAGATCCCGGGAGGTTGGTTAATACTAAGACTGGCCCAGACTGGAGAACATTTCCTCTCCACTCAGTCTCACAACATTCAGGTGTGCAACGCTTCTCCTCTCCTCCTCTCCTCTCCTCTCCTCTCCTCCCTTTTCTCAGCACATTCACTAGAGCTTTCGTATTTGTCATTATGCTGACAGGCCTGCTCCCTAATGATGCTAACCAGCCTTTCTCTGTCAGCCCAGCCCAATGGTAATGAGATAACCCCTGACACCCAACAATGCAATCACACACAAGTGCAATCATACGCTGACACATCTTAGAAGTGTGTTCAGGACATGTAAAGCCTTACAGACATGGGGAGTTATTTTATGAAGCTATAGGAAGCTGCTCATCGTATGCATTAACTCGTCTCCTCACTAAAGTGTCTGTCATTTGCATCATTTGCATCATTTGCACACACTGGACCCGTGCCCTCTGCCTGTCCTGCTCTCCTCACCCCGTCGCTGCTAACCACTCCCTTCTGTCCTGCCAATATTTTTCTCAGTGCCATCATCTGGCCGTTTGTGCCCTTGAAACTCGCACTGAAATGCACACAAACACACATCAACACGCAGACACAGATTGGCACATTTAATTTAATAGCATGAAGACGTGATTAATTGAAAACGTGCCATGACTGCTGCTGCTCCTGTGAGAGGAGGGCAGGGAGGAGGTCAGAATGTGTGAATTTACATAAATATGACTCTGGGGGACATGACAAACATTACAACACTTTTTTCTAGTTTTCTTTTCTAGTACTACCATATTGGCCCGAATATAAGAGGACCCTGATTATAGGACGACTTCCTCTTTTTTGAAAAAATACTTTTTAAACACCAAATTAAATTTTTATACAGAAAATGACTACAGTACATCTGAAACAAATGATTATAACAATATATTTGAGAGAAAAAGCATGTTATTTTGCCTCATTCAAATCATGATCTTGAAGTTTGCATCATAACTTCTTCGACCCACTTTTCTCCAGATTGTCCCTACGTTTCTCCATTTTCTGTTATCTCTTCTGTTATTTTCTTCTCTTTTCTTTCTTACCGCTATTTTTTATTTTTCTTCTTCATGCTACTGCTATTTTTATTTTTCTTCTTCGTGACAGGTTCGCTTTGGCCTGGGGAGTTAAGTTCAGCATTCGCTTTAAAGATATCTGGCGCCATCTAGTGTTGTCAATGGGTATAACGTCTAGACCCCGAATGTAAGACGTCCCCCACTCTTTCAGTCTTATTTAAATGCAAAAAATACCGTCTTATATTCGGGCCAATACGGTAGTTGGGTGTTCACCTGGACTGTAAACGCAACAGGTTTTGCAAGAAGATGCAACACTATATTTTGCGCTTTTTGGCGTCTATTGTCGCCACGGTAACGCTTTTGACTTAGAAAAGTAATGCGCGTCGTCGCAGGATGGAGACGCACATTTTGATGTATAACACACCTGGGTGCACGTTACGGTTTGGGCGAAGAAGCGGCTGAAGAAATGGCATAAATTTAGCCAAAATGACACGATTAATTCAAAATGGCTGACTTCCTGTTCACCAGGAGGTGGAACCAAATCAACATAATGCTGGGAAATTAAAAAATGTTCAGTTTTTTATGTTCAATAAATATTTTCTACCTTGTAATTTTGTAAAATATTTTTTTCTTTGAAAAGATAAGATAAGATATTCCTTTATTAGTCCCACGGCGGGGAAATTTGCAGTGTACAGCCGCAAAGGGGATAGTGCAAGACAAGAGGCATCAATAGAAATAATAATAATACAATAATAATATCAGAGTATGAAACACTATAAACAGTACTGGTATATATAATAATAATAAAAAATACTGGTATATAAAATAAGATAAGAGCATGCCTAAATCAAATTTATTTGATTTATGCAATGGTGAAAAAATTGGCAAAATAAATGAAAAACTGCGAAGAACCATGTTCGGTATTCGGCCAAGTGTTTATTATTATTTTTGGTTTCGGCCACAAATTTTCATTTCGGTGCATCACTAGTTTCTGCCATGGCGCCAAGAGACCTTTCTTTAAGTTGCGACATGATACAGGTGTGTACCGATATTCGTGCATGTACGTCAAACCGTATTGTGGGGCTTGAGGCACAAAGTTTTCTAGGGGGCGCTGTTGAGCCATTAGGCCACGCCCATTAATCCAAACTGTCCAATGTACATAAATATGACTCTGGGGGACATGACAAACATTACAACACTTTTTTCCTAGTTTTCTTTTCTAGTACTAGTTGTGTGTTCACCTGGACTGTAAACGCAACAGGTATTGCAAGAAGACGCAACACTATATTTTGTGTAAAATGGGAAGTATTTCAATGTAGAAATGCAGCAAGATGTTGCATATCTGCTTTTAGTCTGTGGTGGAGAGCAGAACTTTTATTTGTAGTTATTTATTGGAGCGGTACCATCAGAACCACTGAGTCAAAGAAATTTAACAAGCTGATAAAGAAAGGCAGCTCTGTGCAGGGGACGGCTCTGGAGCAGCTCCCCAGACACAGCAGCAAGATAAGGGCATGTTTATGAGGGAACGTGTGATCCTCCTGCCTCCTATTTGTTTGTATTTTGGCTTTACATTTCCATAAACTTGTAATGATACTGCCGTGCGATAACTTCACATCCATTCAATTAAGATTTAGTTTAGTTTATTGTTTTGCACAGTTTAAAAAATATACAGGAATTATCAAATATAAATACTATAGGTGCAGGAAGAGGCAAAAAACCCAATGGGCTTATTTGAAGCCTCCACCGAAGAACACAAGATTAACATACAAAAACAAAAAGTATAACTACACAAAAGTGATGGCAAACTAATAATGCAATATATAAATAATAAAGAATAAAGAAAAAAAATAAGTGTGTGTGAGTGTGCATGGGATATTGTTTTTACAACTTATATTACTTATATTGACTCCTGAGCAAATAAGACGGTACATGTCACTATGAGTGAAACACAAAAAAACCCAAAAAGAACATGGATACATGTACAACAATACATTGGGAAAACAATTACAAAACAGCAGTCAAGTTCCTTCAAACGTCTTTTGTAACATTTCAAAGAGGAAGAGCTCTTTGCCAAGTGGGAAAAATCATTCCACATTTTAGTCCCTAAATCTCACCGAAAATTGAGCTCTGCAAGTGAGAAATTTAGGAGGATTGTCAAGTTGAATAAGAATGAACCTGTGAATTTAATTTAAAGTAAGTCTTGAACTGTCCAGGAATATTCCCTTCACTTGAATTTAGCTTATAAATAAAAATGCATATCTGAAAAATATTGATATCGTAAATAGCAAGAATCTGGAGTTTCTGAAATAAAGGAGCAGATGAAGCGAGTGACTCTGATCGAGTTGCAATCTTAACAAAACGTTTCTGTAGGACCAGAACTTTGTGAAGAGTTGTAGGAAAAGTATTTGCCCAAACTACAGGACTGTCTCAGAAAATTAGAATATTGTGATAAAGTTCTTTATTTTCTGTAATGCAATTAAAAAAACAAAAATGTCATACATTCTGGATTCAATACAAATCAACTGAAATATTGCAAGCCTTTTATTATTTTAATATTGCTGATTATGGTTTATAGTTTAAGATTAAGATTCCCAGAAAATTCTAATTTTTTTAGATAGGATATTTGAGTTTTCTTAAGCTGTAAGCCATGATCAGCAATATTAAAATAATAAAAGGCTTGCAATATTTCAGTTGATTTGTAATGAATCCAGAATGTATGACATTTTTGTTTTTGTAATTGCATTACAGAAAATCACAATATTCTAATTTTCTGAGACAGTCCTGTATATTACAATATGAGAGATAAGGATAAATGAAACTATAATAAAGTGTAAGATTTTTTTTTTTTTTTTTTTTTTTTTTACAAACTTTATTCAACATTTTCAAAAATACAAAATTCCTTTGAGGAAAAATTAGTTTGCAATTGAAACATAAATTCACAACACACAAGCGAAATGTAATTTTAAATTTTTTCCAATATAAACTTCTAAATTTAAATAAAAAGAAAATAAATAAAATAAATTTAAATAATCACAAAATAAAATAATCACAGGGGTTGACATTTCAACAAAAATGAATAAGCGAATAAAGTGTAAGATGCTGACGTGCTTGGGCCGGTGTGTTGCAGGTGACGGCGGTGGAGTCCCTGGAAGGCCCGTTGCTCCAGGTGGAAGGGCTGGGAGATCTGCGGCTGGAGCTGCACAGCAAGAAGCTCAACATGCACCTGGTGCTCATCGACGAGCTGCACAGACACCTCTACATCAAGTCCACGAGTCGCCTCGGACACAAAAACAAGGACAAAAATGCTGCTCGCATTCTAGGGTAAGGGACCGATTATTTTCCCTCACCCCATACCTTTCTCTTTTTTTAGTCTTTCCCACGTAGCAACGCTTCGTCATTACAGCACAGCAGAGAAGGGTGAGGCATTTTATCTGATCAAATGTTATTCTTTCAACATCTTTGTTGATGTCTCAAAAGCTGTAGCTGCACATATGTGGGTGCATGAAAAGATGCAACATTAAATTACATTACATACGTTAAAGATTCAGATTCACTTTATAAAATATATAAGTTGACATGGCATTAGGGGTGTAACAATATATCGTGCCACGAAATTTTTCGATACAAAAACGTCACGATACGTGTCGTGGAGGTGACAAACTGTATCACGATATTGGGTTATTAATATTAATCTATTGTGTTTACTAGTAACGCGCATCCGACCGCGACCGCGGCCGCACGGACCAAAATCTTCCTCCGCTCAGAAGAAACTAGTTCCGTTTTGGTCCCGATCACGGGACTCTTGCGGGGTTTTGAGCTCTGAACCTTTACTTATGTAAGGCTGGTGTAGAGTTAAGCCTTACCTTATTAAATTAAACCTTTTTGGGGTGGTGAGTAGGATAAACACGGGGAAACTTCTGCTGAGTTCCAGTGTACTTTAATGTCCCTAAACAGTGTAGGATTTTAGAACATCAACACAGCACCTAGTGCCGTACTGTGGCGTATCACTCCACCCAATCTAAAACAGACTAATCACTACAGATAAACTGACTAGTGTCATTATAGTCCCTGATTTACATCAGAATATAAAGAATATATTTATAAAATAATGAACCCTGAATTACCAAAATAACCTTAACAAAAATAAATCTCCTCTTACACTTATAAGTTGAGCACGAATCAATCTTTTTTATGATGTAAAATTGTATATATTTATTTACTTTTATTTATTTATTTAATTTTAGTTGTTACATTTCTGGAAAAGAAAAAAGTCAAATCATACATGAGAGAAACTATTCAGTTTGTGGCTAAATATTTGTACTTGTATGAAACTGAAGATGCATAATGCAAACCTGACATTTACTTTTAGTTCAGTTTGTGGAAAATGGTTGGCCTGGCTTTCTCTTTAAAACTTAAACAGTTATAAAGCATTACAAACTGTAACAATAGGGCAAATGCACAGCATTGTTTTGTATTTTGTGTCTTTCAAATAAAAGACCAATTTTTTCCAGTCGTATGTTCCTCATTCAAGGTTGTTAAAAAAATACCGTTATAATATCGTATCGTTATCGTGACCTCAATATCGTGTATCGTACCGTATCGTGAGATTAGTGTATCGTTACACCCCTACATGGCATGCATCTCCTCAGGTTTCTATATCTATGATGTTATAGTTGCTGCTACTGTAGAGTACAGTATATGATTGTGCATTCATTATAAGTGATTTAATTACTTAAAACAACAAAGTAAAACTTGCCAATTATTTGCTGTATGGATAGAAAGACCATTGCTGTCAAGAGTGATTATACTTCTGTGACTTGCTCTTCTTTATATTTATGCAGCCTGCTTTGAAGCTCAAAAGGAATCAGATGAAAAGCATCCCTTTTTTTTTTATTGTTTGAGGAAAAACAGCAGTAACTGACACCAAACTAATTAGCTGACGTGCAATTAAAACACTGATGGGTGAAGCTGGAAAATATGAGAAAGTTGCACACAAGTTGCATTGTTTCGTGATTCCTGTGATATTAAGAGACAAAAAAACATATTTTCAGTCCAAGAGACCAGAAGGGAGACATCCATGTGACACAGGCGATGTTTTTAGGGTTCAAGCATATTTTTCAGTGCTCTTTTTTTCCTCAAAATGCAGTTCCAGTGTTAGATCGGGGCCAGTGCCTGACATAGGATGGGTTTTCTCTGTTTCAACCCCCCTAAGCGATGACTTTTGGCCAAAACAATTGGTGCTGCAGCATCTGGTGTTTAAAAACCTAGAGCCAGGTTAAAATTTGATACTAAATCTGATCTAATCCTAAAGGATTTAGTAAAAAAAAGACAAGAAAACACAGACTTTTAACTTTGGCATGAGGGTAGACACTGCAGAATCTGAAAATCACGACCTCATTCTTCTTTTAGTTTTTCATGCTGCATAATGTTTTATTGTTGCTGGTTGATGTTTTTAATACGACCAACGCGCCACATGGAGCAACATTAACAACTGGGGTTTTAAATTGAAATTCATAAATAGCTTTTTGCAGCTGCTTCTGTTAACATTGCAGAACGCTGACATGACATATTATACTGGTTGAAGTACGGCGTGCAAAAATAGTACCAGTTACTATTTGGAAATGCCGGGGCGCATTGCAAAACGACCAGTAATTTTGTTCTCAAGCACCAGTTGTTGCTCACAACGACGTCTATAAACACAGATGAGGTGGTTTGCAAGCTGAGCAAGGCAGAATTTGCTGAGATCTGTGTGTGCATTTTGATTTGATCTGAAGATTTTATTTCGAACATGCATGAATACAAAAAAGTAAAAAAATAAAATATATATATCCACCAACATCGAAACGGAGTAGGATTGAAGTAAACACTTGTCGAGTTCTACCCCTAATTCTTACATATAACAAGAGTTTCAATAAGCTTACTTATAAAACACACATAACCAAACACCCATACTTTAATAACGATTCAATACAGTGATATAATACTCAATTTTATGTATATATAAATTTAATCAAAATCAAAGCAAACAAAACAAACGCCCAGCATTTAGTTGTGCTACTATGTATGTATGTAATAATAGAAGTAATTATAATGTATAGTATTACATTATCATTACTTTACAATAATACTACAATATAATATACAGCAATTATATAACAATATACTTGAATAACTATATAATAGTTAGATATGTTATATATACTGGTTCATATATTTACCTCCAATTATATCCATAAAATTACTATAAATCTATATATCGACATATCTACATATAACTATAAATCAATATATATTAATAGAGATATAGATATATATAAACACTGTACGTATAATATAACTCAATATATCCATTTACATACCTACATATAACATATCTATATCCATAGTAGAAATCTACCGGTGTATATATATCTACATATATTAATAAATAATGTTGACGTAAAGCACTTTGAATTACCTTGTGTTGATTTGTGCTATATAAATAAACTTGCCTTGCCTAAATGTACATATCTACATGTTTATTCACATCTGTATTTTGAATAAAAAGTTTCTTTGTATCTTTTTTTTAAATTGTGATATGTTTTGACTTTGTTTTAGCTCCGTGTTCAGGCTGTTCCACAGTTTCATCCGCAGGTCGATATACAGAAGCTCTTGAGTGTTTCTGTTGAGAACTGTTTAAAATTAAACTGACCCCTGAGGTTGTTGGAGCCTCCTTCTCTTTCAAAAAATATCCCCTGTATATGTCCCGGTAATGAATTATTCTTTGCTTTGAACGTGCGTTCTCTCCACGCAGTGAAAAATCTGCAGAAACTCAGGATTGGTTTTGCTGAGACTTTCAGTATGACGTAATTCCAGGCAGAGGTGTCAAGTAACGAAGTACAAATACTTCGTTACCTTACTTAAGTAGAAACTTTGGTTATCTATACTTCACTGGAGTACCGGTAATTATTTTTCAGACGACTTTTTACTTTTATTCCTTAAATTTTCACGCAATTATCTGTACTTTTTACTCCTTACATTTTAAAAACAGCCTCATTTCGGCCTTTAAAAAAAAAACTATCCAGTTAAATTGCGGATAGAGTGAATTTGGTTGTGGTTGTTTCAGATGTTCTTGTCCAGTTTTGTTCTTACATCCGTTCCCTCAGATTCCTGCAACTAAACTTGGATGTACATTCCAATAAAGGTTAGGATAAATGATAACATGAACATGAAGTTTGACTTTTTGCACCATTACAATACTTATAGGCAACTAGTCATCATATCTGCTGCTCTCTGAAACACATGTTAATGCTCAATAGTACACATATATGCTTCTTTAATATATTTGCATTATACTAAGATACATTCATTTTCAATGGCTTTTGTCCTTAATGGCTTTTTCCCCCTTACATTACTTTTATTTTTATACTTTAAGTAGTTTTGAAACCAGTACTTTTATACTTTTACCTGAGTAAAAAACTTGAGTTGATACAGGAGTATTTTTAAACTCTAGTATCTATACTTCTACCTGAGTAATGAAAGTGAATACTTTTGACACCTCTGATTCCAGGGCTGTTTATCTGTGGAGGCCGGTCCAAGTGTTGAACCAGCACCTGGTGGAGAAGGAGAATATTAGATTAACTGCGACCTGAGCGCCAGGTTCATGACGTGCCTGTATAAGTTACTGGCTCTGCACACGCCGTCGTTGCTTTAGCTTTCTGCAGGAGCTTCAGCGTAAGCGTTTGTTTGCGCTATTACACATGTGTGTGCATGTGTGTGAGGTGGTGCAATAATTATGGTGGCAATGGGTTGGTGAGGCGCGGTGATTTATTACCAAGGGTCAGCTTGTGACAGGTCCTGGCTTTCCTGTATTGGGCTGCCTCTAACAACATGCCACCCTCCATACAACCCACTCACTTAGCAGGCACACTGTGTTTGTACCGCCCAACTCAAAGGACCTGGATTGCTTATAGCTCAAGCTTGATAAATGGCTCATTGGAAAACAGCACTGTTCCCTCCAAGCGGAGATGCAAGATGTTTAGTGGTAACACAAGACTATTTTTATTCATAAAATGGAGTTCGATTTTAGTGCTTTTTTGTTACTACATGAAAAATGTGTATTTCCGAAGCCTTTTTCCTGTAGATTTATCTTTCTCTTTAAGTTGTAATGCTATATTAATAAGTTGAGTACCAGTATTTATTTATTTATTTATTTAATTGGATCCCCATTAGCTGCCACCAGAGTGGCAGTTACTCTTCCTGGGGTCCACACACAAAAAAACATCACATAAGACACAATAAATCAACAAAACGTAAACACAATAAGACATCAACAAAACATCACATGAGACACAATAGATATCGTGTCTGACAAAACATAAAAACATAAAAACAAGTAAAGCAAACATACAAAAGCAATGCAAGACATAAAAGAAATGGTATAGGCTTCAAATTAAAACAAACTAAAGTACACTGAAACTAACCATCACAATACATTAAACTATATCCCATCTAATTCCCTCAGATGTAGATAACATTTGGATTCAAATTACTGTGTTTTTTAAACAGCTTTTTAAAACTTGCCTTAGTCGGCGCTTCAATAATCATAATTGGCAACTTGTTCCACACGGAAAGAGCCCAACATATTCTAGACCAGGGGTCGGCAACCCGCGGCTCTAGAGCCGCATGCGGCTCTTTAGCGGCGCCCTAGTTGGCTCCTGGAGCTTTTTAAAAAATGTTTGACCTTTTTTCTTTTTTTTCTTTTTTTTCCTTCCTTTTTTCCTTTTTTTTTCTTCTTTTTTTCTCTTTTTCTTCCTTTTTCCTTTACTTTTTAATCTCGACATTTTGACTTTTTCCTCGAAATTTTGACTTTTTCCTCGAAATTTTGACTTTTTTTCTTGAAATTTTAACTTTTTTCTCGAAATTTCGACTTTTTTCTCAACATTTCGACTTTTTTCTCAAGATTGTACTTCAACATTAATCTTGACATTTCGACTTTTTTCTCGACATTACGACTTTTTTCTCAACATTTCAACTTTTTGAAGTGCATAATGAAAAAAAAAAATCTTCCCCCAGTTATAGCTAATATAGAAACATGCAGCATGTGTTGCCTTCATTCTAAAACGTATACAAGACTTTTCATTTTTTGCGGCTCCGGACATATTAGTTTTTTGTGTTTTTGGTCCAATATGGCTCTTTCAACATTTTGGGTTGCCGACCCCTGGTTTAGACCTCCGGACTGCATCTGTTCTGGGTTTTGGTTTCACTAAAGAACCTCTAGTAGCCTGCCTGGTATTGTAACTACCGGTATGCTGATCTCTTACATAGGGTACTGTAGTTGTGAATACAGACGGTTTGGTTGTTTGCCATAATTATTGATTTATTTTTATTTCTCTTTACAGATCCATGACCAAAGACGCATCTCCGATGCCCGGGTTGGACATCAGCAGCCTGTCGACCCCCCGCAAACTTTTGGATTCATCTCAGTTTAGCACCCCTGGATCCAGCAGTGGTATGCTTTTAAGAGCTCATTGGATCGAGGGGAAGGGGGGGGGGGGTATTGAAGAGGGAAAAAGTAGCTTGTTAAAGATAATGTGTTCCTGCAATTAAAACGGCTTGCAGAGGAGATAAAGAAGTCGACATGCGGTCTTTACTGGTTGCACTGGAAGCGATTTGCGTGGCCTTTTAACCTGATCTTGTGTTCACTATTCTGTGATAGCAAGTCTTTACCATGACTGCAGCTTAATCAGTTTGCATATTGTTATGGGCAGTACTGGAGTTGAGGGGGGATGAGGGGGGATGGCATCCCCTCCTGAAATAAAAACAGTCAAAATCATCCCCCCTGTAAAACTTCCATCCCTCCTTTCCATCCCTTATGTCATTTCATCAATGAATGTGGTTTTACTGCTATTTCAACATTTAGAGTCATCACCAGAAAAATAACACCAGAAAAATAACTTATTTGACAATTTTCACCTGTTTCAAGTAAATTTTCACTTGAAATAAGTAGGAAAATCTGCCAGTGGGACAAGATTTATCTTCTTATTACAAGCAAAAAAATCTTGTTCCACTGGCAGATTTTTCTACTTATTTTAAGTGAAAATCTACTTGAAACAGGTGAAAATTGTTGTTTTTTCCAGTGATGAGTCTTGTTTTAAGTGTAATGAGATTTTTTTTACTAAAATGAGACATTTTAACTAGAAATAAGACAAATATTCTTGTTAAGATTTTGAGTTTTTGCAGTGATCCATTTTCCTTATCCTGTGAAGGACAGAGTCATATTGATAAGTTCAGAAAAGTGTTTTTTATTGTTGTGTTTTGATGTATTTGATGTAAGCCCAGTGGATATTTAAAGCTTACAGAAGGCTGCATTTAACTGCTGCTATGTCATTCCTGCAGTATTTCTGCAGGTGTTTTGGTCACTGCTATTATTTGTAATATATTATATTATTTGTAATCAGCACAAATTATCTGTCCCCATATGATAAAATCCACCATCCCCCCTGATTTCTCTTTACAACTCGAGTGCTGGTTATGGGTGTGTGTATTAGCAGTTCCTCTTACATACGTGCAACCAGAAATGACTTATTCAGTCGTTTCTGCAAAGGATTAAACGAATCAAAGATGCATTTTTCCAAACCTGAACATCGTAACATCCTCGCTTAACATCATAAGATACATCTCCCTCGCTAACATTGCAATCATCAGGTACCATTAGCCACCCAGCGTCTCTTCCTTCACAGCAGGGGGGCTGCATTTCTCACGCTTTGACTGGTAACCAGCACTTTAACGGAGGCTGATAATACAAGCCCAAACTGTGCTCAGAGATGTCTGAATCCTCCCGCTCGTAGAGGCGTACAGTCGGCACCGCATTCCTTCCAGGCGGTGCACAGAGGTGCTCAAACAAGAAGATAATGAAGAAAAAAAAAAAAGTTAATCCAGCAATAACTTGCCGTACCGTGTGTTTCAGAGTTTTTATATTAAGCCTGGCACTTTCTCTTTTTTCTGCCGCCCACTCGTGGCATTCGAAGATAATGACTCATCACTTTTAGCTCAATTGACACCAGGTACTCTTCACAACACTTTCATCCAGCCGCGTTTTCATGAAGTCTTAAACATTTTCTTACGCAACATCAAAACTGTTTTTGTTTTGTTTTTTATTCACAGCTCTTCCCACGTCACTATTTTGGAGCCGCGTCTTTATCTTTGACTCAACCTTTTGTTACTTACTCATCCCCGGCTCATTAGCATGCATAGTCATGTCGTGACCTCAAACACATAAAAATGCATAAATGGCTGAATTATCTGTAATACTTAATAGATATCTCTTAACTTCTCCCACACTGTGGACGTGAGAGTAAAAGCTCGACCACAGTTTCCCCCCACCACCACCGCATTATGCAAAAAGAAATCTGGCAATTAGCCACCATGAGGCGGTAAGTGCCTGTATACTGTCATGTTAACAACCATGGTCACGACACAGAAGCCGTCTTCCATCAGAGGCCCGGCTTGCCTTTTTGTCTAATAGCATTAGAGCACCTCATTTGTAGATGGTAATTGTCATAATTATTACACAAACTGCAGTTGGAATGGGTGAAAAGGGGAAATACAACCAAAGTCCATTAACTTGCCATAAACATTAACTCTGCTAACATGCTTTGATGGGGAATTGGAAGGCCCCATCTAATGGAAATTAGAGCATCACTCGATACTGCCATTCTCAATTTAGCCGCTAATGTGGCTAAGTCAGCTTCCGAGAGCTTGGGGGTGCAGGTCGGGGTGCAGGTGCAAGTGCTTAATAGGCAAGAAATGGAAGATTAGTGTGTATAAAAACTATGGATTTAGTTTTGTTTTTTAATGGATTTTGGTATAAACATGTTACAAGTACTCATCGTACGTGTTAATTCACGTGTTTGTCATCTTTAGTGCGAGAGGATGTCTGGGAACTCAACCAAGCAGATCTTTCTGAGGTGGATCCAGAGGAAAACAGCGCCGAGTTCATGGGCATTCTCATCAAGGTACTTACACAAGCACGCTGTAAAAACACCTTTTATCTTTTCTTTCATCAAATGCTTTTTGAAACATGTTTTTCCTTGGAGTGAAATTATGTTCTCGTCCATTTTTTTTTATTTTTTTTTTTTCCTGTCAGGCTCTGGCCAAATTGAAGAAACTTCCAGAGACCATTAAAGCCATAATGGATCGGCTGGAGCCGGAGCTGAAGCAGATTGTCAAGAGGTCTACGACTCAGATAGCTGACCACGCTTACCAGAGGGGGGAAAACCTGGCCCAGGAAAGCCAGCCCAGGTACAGCAACGTCCAAAAACACTGTGTTTTCACAAATTTCACAAGCTTTTTGAGTGTTAGGGCCAATCCCAATACACCCCCCTACTTTCTACCACTAGCCCTAAATAATGAAGCCACAGGCATAGGGCCCTTGTAAACTTCCCTAGGGATTGGGACACCACTTGCTACGTCACTGCGTGGTTTATGTTCGGGTACGTAAGCGACTGCGTAGTTACGTTTGCACATACGTCACACCATATCAGGAAGCCCAGAGATAAAAGCTGTTTTAATTTCCGCTGTAGCGCTGTTAATATGCCACTTTATTAAGTTTTAATATTGTAAAAGTAACCGTTAAGATCCCCAACCTGGGCTCAGTTTATCCAAATAACGCCTGTTAAGAAATTTGCTCCGATTTTTTTCTGAGATTTATGGTTCCACGTTAAATCGACGCAGAGCCTACGGCGTAGCAAAGATCCTCTATACACAAGATAGCGCATCACCGTTACTGCCAATGGTAGGAAATGGTCTACACTTCCGGTCTCCTAAGTGGGCGTGGCCGCCCCTCTCTCCACATCATTTTGGAACATAAAACACTAGATACAGTACAACTTTCTTCCAAAAAGACTTAAATAATAAAAATAACAGTATTATTAAGCAAAGAAGCAAGTTTTATTAGTTTTAAACTTCATTTTATCCGATGGGAAAACGATGAGAGCCAAATCTGGCGAGAGTGTGTTGCTCAGACAGAGACAGGTCTCAAACAAAGTTCATTTTCTCCTAATCTGTCGGTCTGAAAATGTCCATTTTGGTGTCAGAATGTTCAGAAGGTTTGTGGCTTTTGAAAAATGGGTCTTATATTTACTTAGGTTACTATGGGGCGAAGGAATTGGTAATAATCTGTGCTCACGTTCACTTTTCCCATAGGACTCAATAGACTCAGGACCTACTTCCTGTCTCCTAAAGGGGCGTGGCAGTCACGTGACACAGATACAGGAAACCGAACCGTAGTGGGCTGTCTCGTTTATTGAACGTCTCTGGGCGTAGTATGGCGCGCGTCGCCGCGTAACCTACGCCGTAGGCTCTGCGTTGGTGTAACGTGGAACCATAAATCAGCCTTTATTCTGGCGAGATCTGAAGATACAACGCAACAACGACCAAGCGAGTGATTATGTACATTCACTGAGTGAATATTATGAAAATAAAATATATATTTCTCGCTAGAAATGTAATCAAAACGCATTTTTATGCAGAAACTAACTCAAAATATTGATTTTATTCACTAAAAATTAGAAATGTCCGCCATGTTTTTTTGTTTGATTCAGTCTGCAAATGATGACGTAAAGCATTCTGGGAAATTTTCTCAGACCCCCGGTCAGCGAGTCAGGATCTGAAATCCCTCGCTGTGAAGGGCTAGATTCATACAGCTTTCATACATTCTGTTTTCATACAGATTCATTCAGCCCTAGATGCAAAGAGGAATAGGGACACCACTACCCTCACGGGAACGTGCAAAATTTAGGGGTAGTGCTGAAAAGTAGGACTAGGGGGGGGATTGGGACTGGACCTTAATCACTTGAAAAGAATTGAAAAAAAAGAGTAAAGCAGCAGTTTAATGCTTTGGTATTACCTTTTGGAAAAAGACTGTAATGAACCTTCCACTTGAGTCATACTGCTGTTAGTATTTTATTCTTGCCGAATTCAATGTCCCATTGCTGTTGAATAAAAAATGTGCCACTCTTTTCTAGTGAGCACTGGAAAGTAGGAGTTACTTTCTGCAGATTCTCACTAAAAACAAAATAGTGGACTGCATCAACACGTCCACGCTGCGTGCAGCGGGTCCTTTTTATGTATATTTACAGCCACAACAAGCATCCAAACGCGGTCTCATAGCGGCCGTAGTCAGACAGGCAACCAGGTGTGAAACACAGTAAGGGCCGGTGCCGGAGACAACACTCGCCTCGGACCATGAAAACAGATAGTCTGCTGCTTTAAACGCAGCCACGTCATGGTTAAACACACCCCAACACACATAAACAATCTCACACCTGCCCTAGAGGACTGCCTACATTTTCAAAAGCACGTCACGTCGGCGGCTGCAGACACACAGACGGAGGCGGAGCGCGGTCCCGAGAAGCGCAAGGTCTCAGTCCACTGATCTCGAACCATTTAAGAGGAACGACTTGTTTTCTGTCAGGGATGTTTCTCTGCAGCCTCGTCTGCGGTGTTTCTCCCATCGCCTGCTGAGACTCGTCTGACCTCGGTGCAGAAGGCCACCGCGTACTGCAGCTCATTCATGCTTCTGCTCCTCACCGATTGCTCCAAATCTGCCTGCATGTGCATATGTGTGCGCTTTGACGTTTTTGTGTGTGTGCGCGTTTGTGTTTGGGTGCAAACACCGCTCGATCTCCCCCCGTGTTTACTTCAATTTAAAGTCGGTGCTTGTTGCTATGGAAACTCCAGCCCGTGTACCACTTGTAGGTAACAATGGTCTTAAATTTTGTACACTATATTTTATAGCACTGCAGACCAGCAGGCAACACTTAAGAGCTTTATTGCTTAAACAGTAGAATGAGGTTTGTGTTCTCCTTCACCTCCTCACGAACTGAAGTGCTTTCTCACCGATTCCCTCTCTATCAACCAATGTTTTTAGCATCTGTCACTGATCTCTTGATTAGTTTAGTTCTGTTTACTCTGAACGAGACTAGAACTCCTATTTTCTTTGGCTTGTTTATATGAAAGAAATCAAATCTAAACAGAATGGCTTCAGAAGATTTATTACGACTCAATGCATCAAATCTGTTGATTGTGATACTTTGAACATTTCTACCTATTTCCATGCATGCAATCTGTTTTGAGTTCCGTTTTTGGCCTCAGCTGAAAGAGCAGCGTTCCTTTAACACCGTGGATCCCTATTTGCAGTCATATTTGACTAGGAGTGTAACGATACACTAAACTCACGATACGGTACGATACACGATATTGAAGTCACGATAACGATACGATACGATATTATAGCAGTATTTTTTTAACAACCTTGCATGAGGAACATATGACTGGAAAAAATTGTCTTTTATTTGAAAGACACAAAATACAAACAGTTTGTAATGCTTTATTACTGTTTAAGTTTTAAAGAGAAAGCCAGGCCAACCATTTTCCACAAACTGAACTAAAAGTAAATGTCAGGTTTGCATTATGCATCTTCAGTTTCATACAAGTACAAATATTTAGCCACAAACTGAATAGTTTCTCTCATGTATGATTTGACTTTTTTCTTTTCCAGAAATTTAACAACTAAAATAAATAAATCAAAGTAAATACATACAATTTTACATCATAAAAAAGATTGATTCATGCTCACCTTATAAGTGTAAGAGGAGATTTATTTTTGTTAAGAAGTTTATTTCATTATTTTATAAATATATTCTTTATATTGTGATGTAAATCAGGGACTATAATGACACTAGTCAGTTTATCTGTAGTGATTAGTCTGTTTTAGATTGGGCGGAGTGATACGCCACAGTACGGCACTAGGTGCTGTGTTGATGTTCTAAAATCCTACACTGTTGAGGGACATTAAAGTACACTGGAACTCAGCAGAAGTTTCCCCGTGTTTATCCTACTCACGACCCGAAAAAACTTTAATCTAATAAGGTAAGGCTTAACTCTACACCAGCCTTACATAAGTAAAGGTTCAGAGCTCAAAACGGGACTAGTTTCTTCTGAGCGGAGTTAGATTTTGTTCCGCGGGTCGAGGCGCGGTCGGATGCGCGTTACTAGTCAACACAATAGATTAGGGCTGGGCGATTTTGGACAAAAATAAAATCCAGATTTTTTTTTTTCTCTGAAAACCCGATTTTCGATTTCGATTTTTTTTGGTAAAACTACAAAAGACAATGGAATAAATTATTTAAAATATTTTATCTTTATTTTTAAAGAAAAATAGCAAACAAATTTCCCTATTGGGAATGAAGTGGAGATACTGTTAATCCTCCTTGACTTTGGTAAAGTGACAACATTTACAATTTTCTTGACCAAACAAAGATGACTAAACGAGCTCTGTCTGTAATGCAGCCAGCTGCAAAAAAGGAAATCGATTTTCTGATTTTCCTTTTTTAACATCGATTTTGATTAATAAATCCGATTTAGATTTAAAATCGATTAATCGCACAGCCCTACAATAGATTAATATTAATAATCCAATATCGCGATACAGTTTGTCACCTCCACGACACGTATCGTGACCTTTTTGTATCGTGAAATTTCGTGGCAACGATATATTGTTACACCCCTACTATCAACCAATGTTTTTATCAACTGTCACTGATCTCTTGATTAGTTTAGTTCTGTTTACATTGAACAAGACTTGAACTCCTATTTTCTTTGGCTTGTTTATATGAAAGAAATCAAATCTAAACAGGATAGCTTCAGAAGATTTATTACGACTCAATGCATCAAATCTGTTGATTTTGATCCTTTGAACATTTCTACCTATTTCCATGCATGCAATTAGGCCTGTGTTGAAAAAATCGATTTCCCAATTCTAAATCGATTCTCATATTAATTCCTAAAAATCGATTCATGTGTCTAAAGATCGATTTTCTTTTTTCTTTTTTTGGGGTTTTTTTTTTTTTTCTTTTATTTATGTATTTTTTTTTTCATCATTACATTACAACTTTTGGTTATTTTTTTGTTTATCCCCAAAAAAGGAATGTTTTGTTGGACACGAGAATAACTGTTGCCATGTTTTTGCCTTTAGATATGTTTAAAGGTATGAAAACATTAAAGTGTTAGGTTATAATTGCATAAATTGTCTATATTTCATTACTTTATATACTGTCTTGGGGTTACATTTGCAAAAAATGCTAAAAACCAAATGCTCAAAAATTAAAAACCAAAATAGACCGAAAATGCGGCCCTGGATCTGTTTGGTAATTCTGACCCACATGATGTTTCTGGAGCTGATTGGTCCTTACAGCATCATTAGCTGCCAATACTGGCTGTTTAATCTCAATATAATACTAGTAGTAATATTTTGCACTACAGTCATATAATTCATGCAACAGCTCAAAAAACAGTTTTAATAACACTAACACAAATCAATATCGGAATCAAATCGGATCGAATCAAATCTTGATAATCGATTCTGAATCTTAAGAATCGGAATCGAATCGATTCTTGACATTTGAATCGATCCCCAGCGCTACATGCAATCTGTTTTGAGTCCCGTTTTTGGCCTCGGCTGAAAGAGCAGCGTTCCTTTAACGCCGTGGTTCCCTATTTGCAGTCATATTTGACTGACGTGCAGCCTGGTGATAATTTAATCCTGGTGTTGCTGTTGTCCTTCTGCAGTATTCCTGCTGCCGGTCAGTTAGCCGGGAACCGAGCTGCTCCTGCGGGTTCTGCCGCCTGTTCATCACCCGCGTGTGTCAGCTTCAATCCTGAGGGGGAAATGAGACACGAGTTCTCAGAGAACAGAAAATATGGATCGCTGGGGCCTCCGCCGGGAGATAATGAGAAAAACCGGGCTGTCTCCCCTCTGGGTTTCTGTCTCTACCTGCGCGAGGGTTCGGATCGAGGGGGAGATTGTGGAGATCATTCTAATTTACTGGAAAAGATGACAAAGTCAGGCTAAGTTTTCTCTGTGTGGATGTTCAAGCAGCTCCTCGCACGCATGATAAAACATAGTTTGACCCTCTCTGCCATGCGTCACTGTGATTTGTTTTTCTCGCCGTCCATTAACAACAACATTTACTTGATGCTACTGTGACAGTGTCTGGAGTGACACACTCGGGGCCAACAAAAATGAAACATCCATCTTGCTTCTGCATCATATTTTTTACCTTCTGGTTAAGGGATGGGCGGGATGTACTAAAAAATGTATCACGATCATTTCTGGCATTTATCCCGATAACGATAGAAATTACACTAAAAAAAAATACCAATTCAACTCCACCTTTGTAACTATAAATCTATCACCACATTCAGTCTTTGGAGCCAAAACACTGCTCTAAAAGATACTAAATACTACTAAACAACACCAATTAAATTGAATTGATAAAAACCAATTAAATGAGTCCACCTGGATTCTTTCTTTCTTTCTTTCTTTCTTTCTTTCTTTCTTTCTTTCTTTCTTTCTTTCTTTCTTTCTTTCTTTCTTTCTTTCTTTCTTTCTTTCTTTCTTTCTTTCTTTCTTTCTTTCTTTCTTTCTTTCTTTCTTTCTTTCTTTCTTTCTTTCTTTCTTTCTTTCTTTCTTTCTTTCTTTCTTTCTTTCTTTCTTTCTTTCTTTCTTTCTTTCTTTCTTTCTTTCTTTCTTTCTCATTTCTTTCTTTCTCATTTCTTTCTTTCTCATTTCTTTCTTTCTTTCTCATATCTTTCTTTCTTTCTCTCATTTCCTTCCTTCCTTCCGCAGAATCATAAATCAGCTTTACACAAAAACATCATCAACGGGAATTTATCGTTTTTACCACGAAATGACAAATTTCTACCATGGGGAATTTTTTTGATGGTATATATGAACGGTAAAATATCGCCCATTAATATTCTGAAGTCAACCTTCGCTACTTCTTAGCTTTTGGAGCTTGCTCTCCTTTTTTTTTTGCACCAATTAAAGTGATATTGGAAAACTTTGCAGCTTTTCACTATATATATGTATATGTTTATTTACATTTTTCTAAAGACGGATACAAATGAGATGCATACAGTATAAGCGCCGTACTTCCCATCCTAATCCTCTTGATCTCCTTTATACTGCTACTTTTTCCCTCTTTATTTTACTGCAGGAAATGACAGCTGGTATTTTTCTTCTTCACTCATTAATAAAGTGGATTCCTTGCTAAAGCAGAGCAGCTCAAAGGAAAGCAAAGAAGTTCTAATAATGGTGTAAAAAGACAGGAAAAACAGATATGCACCTCAGCAGAGGGGACCCGGGCTCCAGACCGTGAAAAGATTGCCCCTGCTGTCCTGTGAGTCGTAGTGGCGCGGGCAATGCGAGCCGAGACACTGTCACACTGTGAGGGATATTAAATAGTCTGGGTTGGGGTTGGGAGGGGAGGGTGTAAAGAAATATCTGCACCAAATGGAAGTTAAGTCCCCAATGCAAGCTCCACTTAAAAATGCTGGAAAACTGCAGAGCCAGACACGGTGGTGGCTGACGATTAGCAGGAAAGGGCAGTTGTGATATATGTGGCACTCACAGCTACTATAACACCAGGAAGAGACCAGAGGTGGTAGAATAGCCAAAAATTGTACTCAAGTAAAAGTACTGGTACTTCAGAATAATATGACTCAAGTAGAAGTAAAAAGTAGTCATCCAAATAATTACTTGAATAAAAGTAAAAAAGTACTTGGTGAAAAAACTACTCAAGTACTGAGTAACTGTTGAGTAACGGCTGATTTTTTTTTTTTTGAACACATCCATTCAAACAGACAAAAGTACAAAATAATCATCTCAGGCAAATTAAATCAATAAAATAAATTAAAATTAATAAAAAATAAAAAATAGCTTAAATTAAAATAAGCTTAAAGTAAATTCAAGTACTGTAATAAATAATAAAATAAATAAAAAAAAGAATAAAAAATAAATTAAGCACAAGTAGCACAAAATTTCCAGCCTTTGTACTTTTCTTTTTTTAACCAGGCAGAACTAGAACAAACATGAACTCATAGAAACTCTGTGTGTGTTTGAGTCTGTGTAAATGTGATAAAACATGCAAAAACAAACATTTTTCCCAAAGAATCACCCAGTGATGTCATGAGATTGACGCGTACGTGGATAAAAGGGATAAAAGAAAAGTAACAGCTCAACGTAGCCTAATGTAGCGGAGTAAGAGGAACAGTTTCTTCTTCACAAATCTACTCAAATAAAAAGTAAAAAGTATAGTGATTCAAAACTACTCCTAAAAGTACAACATTTCCCAAAACTTACTCAAGTAAATGTAACGGAGTAAATGTAACTCGTTACTACCACCTCTGGAAGAGACCATATAAAGATGGAGAGACACCAGGAACTGAGGGTACCGCTGTAGACGGAAGGTGAATTATCGCAGCACAAGAACAAGGGAATTAGTGGCACTAATACGAACTGAGTAAAACCGAGTAAAAAGGCAAACAAGAGCAATGAAAGATTGTATATTTCCTTGACAGGTAACCAGTACTGGAGTTGAGGGGGATGAGGGGGGATGGCATCCCCCCCTGAAATAAAAACGGTCCAAATCATCTTCCCTGTAAAACTGCCATCCCCCCTTTCCATCTCTTATGTCATTTCATCAATGAATGTGGTTTTACTGCTATTTCAACATTTAGAGTCATCACCAGAAAAATAACTTATTTGACAATTTTCACCTGTTTCAAGTAAATTTTCACTTGAAATAAGTAGGAAAATCTGCCAGTGGGACAAGATTTATCTTCTCATTACAAGCAAAACAATCTTGTTCCACTGGCAGATTTTTCTACTTATTTCAAGTGAAAATCTACTTGAAACAGGTGAAAATTGTTGTTTTTTTCCTGTGATGAGTCTTGTTTTAAGTGTAATGAGATTTTTTTTACTAAAAATGAGACATTTTAACTAGAAATAAGACAAATATTCTTGTTAAGATTGTGAGTTTTTGCAGTGATCCATTTTACTTATCCTGTGAAGGACAGAGTCATATTGATAAGTTCAGAAAAGTGTTTTTTATTGTTGTGTTTTGATGTATTTGATGTAAGCCCAGTGGATATTTAAAGCTTACAGAAGGCTGCATTTAACTGCTGCTATGTCATTCCTGCAGTATTTCTGCAGGTGTTTTGGTCACTGCTATTATTTGTAATATATTATATTATTTGTAATCAGCACAAATTATCTGTCCCCATATGATAAAATCCACCATCCCCCCTGATTTCTTTTTACAACTCCAGTACTGCAGGTAATCGGTAACTCAACTGTCAAAGTTGCACTTTGAACTCGCCCCCAACAAATGCAACCTGTGATTGTTCCTTACTTTAAAAGCCCTGTCCTTCTGCAGAAAGCGGGTCCATCAGAAAGTCCATACCAACGCATTAGTTAAGACGAGGCGACTGCAATTTTCAGTCTAGAGTGCAGCACTCAGATCAAGTGGGAGGTCAGTTTGATTTTTGGATGCGCTTTCTTCTTCAGCAGGAGTCGTTTAGTACTAATGAGGACGGCTGTTCGTCTGAGTCCGTGTTGGGAAGCCCACACGCATTCTGGACAACTGGCCTAGGTGTTTTTACTGGGTTATTACTGCAGGTGAAATGAGGTATCTGCCAAAGATGAAAAGAGGGAGCTGCAAAACCTGACTGGTCATGTAAAATGCGTCCACGTATTAATTTTGGGTCAGTTGTCTGTTCATATCTATTTTTTTTTATTCCCTGTTTATCCTTTGGATATCTCTGCATTGCAAAAACTCTAAATATTTGTCTCATTTATAGTTAAAATGTCTCATTTTTAGTCAAAAGAAATCTCAACAAGACTCATCTCTGGAAAAAAAAACAACAATTTTCACCTGTTTCAAGTAGATTTTCACTTAAAATAAGTAGAAAAATCTGCCAGTGGAAAAGATTTTTTTTTTTGCTTGTAATGAAAAGATAAATCTTGTCCCACTGGCAGATTTTTCTACTTATTTCAAGTGAAAATTTACTTGAAACAGGTGAAAATTGTTCAAATAAGTTATTTTTCTGGTGATGACTCTTGTTTTAAGTGTAATGAGATTTTTTAACTAAAAATGAGATATTTTAACTAGAAATAAGACAAATATTCCTGGTAAGATTTTGAGTTTTTGCAGTGTGGTTTTGCTTTTTGTCTGATTAAACTCTAGTTGACTGAGAAAAATATTAATAAAAACATATTGATGATACATATTGTTACTTATAGTATTGTTAAATTAAATTAATTATGTGACATCATTGTGTATGTAAACACTATTGTGTTTCCACTCAACCCACTACCTTTCAATCTTCCATGTAGTTCTTCTAACCTTTTGCTCACCTTCTCCCTGGTGTTGTGTCCGCTCTGCCGCCCTCTGCAGGCTGCTGCTGGAACTGCTGGAGCTGCTGTTTGAGAAGTTCAAGGCCGTGGCCCAGGCTCACAGCGTGGTGCTGGCCCACATGCAGAAGATCGCCACGCAGGGCCCGGGCCGGGCCCAGGAGGAGGAAGTCAAGCTGTACGAGCAGGCGGACGTCTCTGCCAAGATCCAGGCCGTGCTGCAGGTCGGTCTGAAGCAACACGCAAGATTTACACTGAAACAGTTAACGGGTATTCTTAGCAGAGGTGTTAAAAGTATTCACATTCATTACTCAGGTAGAAGTATAGATACTAGAGTTTAAAAATACTCCTGTAGAAGTTGAAGCATCAACTCAAGTTTTTTACTCAAGTAAAAGTATAAAAGTACTGGTTTCAAAACTACTTAAAGTATAAAAGTAAAAGTAATGTAAGGGGGAAAAAAGCCATTAAGGACAAAAGCCATTGAAAATGAATGTATCTTAGTATAATGCAAATATATTAAAGAACCATATATGTGTACTATTGAGCATTAACATGTGTTTCAGAGAGCAGCAGATATGATGACTAGTTGCCTATAAGTATTGTAATGGTGCAAAAAGTCAAACTTCAGAGGCATGTTATCATTTATCCTAACCTTTATTGGAATGTACATCCAAGTTTAGTTGCAGGAATCTGAGGGAACGGATGTAAGAACAAAACTGGACAAGAACATCTGAAACAACCACAACCAAATTCACTCTATCCAGATGGAGCAATTTAACTGGATAGTTTTTTTTTTAAAGGCCGAAATGAAATAGAGTAACGAGGCTGTTTTTAAAATGTAAGGAGTAAAAAGTACAGATAATTGCGTGAAAATGTAAGGAGTAAAAGTAAAAAGTCGTCTGAAAAATAATTACTCCAGTGAAGTATAGACAACCAAAATTTCTACTTAAGTAAGGTAACGAAGTATTTGTACTTCGTTACTTGACACCTCTGATTCTTAGGAGTTTTTGAAGTATTAAAAACTTGAATAAAGAAAAGAAAATCAAGAGATTAAATATAGATAAGTTGCGATTACCTTAATAATAAGATTTTAACCTAAAATTAACAGTATTTTAGCCTAGTAGAGCATTATTGCCCCCCCTATAGTCATCCCTTTTATGTCATGGGCTGTAATTCCACCTTAAAATACGTGGATTTCATGACCAACTTGGGACTGCACTGGTTTTCTTTTATCATTCATTTCATCGACCATGGTGGATCTTTTTTTCCTTTTCTGTTTATTGTTACCATTATAGACTAGTGGCAGTGTGATGGATGGCATTCTGTTCGTCAACAAAAAGTACTCAGACACAAAGGCAGGGGAGGCCTGATTGCTCGGATTAATCTTGGTTCCTTAATTGGTCCGTATTTATGCCCGGTTCTTGATCCCTGCTCCCGTTTGATTTGCTGAGGGAGACGAGCAGATGTTCAGCTAACCCTGCGTTGACTCTCGGAGGGAAATCTGTGACAGTTGTTGCTCTCAAAGTGATCGGTAAATGTGTGTGTGTGTGTGTGTGTGTGTCCAAGGTAATCTGTCCCTCCGCTGGGGGTTGTTAGATTTTTATTAAAAATATTTGTCGGAGGTGTTTTGCTTGGGGAACACGACTAATTCAAGTGTTGTGCTATTAAAGACAATGAGGTGCTTTGTCTTCTTTTTTTTTTATTTATTAAAGAAAAAATCTCATTACACTTAAAACAAGACTCATCACTGGAAAAAAAACAACAATTTTCACCTGTTTCAAGTAGATTTTCACTTAAAATAAGTAGAAAAATCTGCCAGTGGAACAAGATTTTTTTTTTTGCTTGTAATGAGAAGATAAATCTTGTCCCACTGGCAGATTTTTCTACTTATTTCAAGTGAAAATATACTTGAAACAGGTGAAAATTGTCAAATAAGTTATTTTTCTGGTAATGACTCTTGTTTTAAGTGTAATGAGATTTTTTTTAACAAAAAATGAGACATTTTAACTAGAAATAAGACAAATATTCCTGGTAAGATTTTGAGTTTTTGCAGTGTGGTTTTGCTTTTTGTCTGATTTAACTCTAGTTGACTGAGAGGAATATGAACAAAACACATTGATGGTACATTTTGTTACTTATAGTATTGTTAAATTAAATTAATGATATGACATCATTGTGTATGTATTAGGAATGGGCAATATTTTACCGTTCACGATAAACCGTCAAAAAAATTCCCCACGGTAAGAATTTGTCATTTCGCGGTAAAAACGATAAATTGAGGAAATGAGCCAGAAAGAAAGAAAGAAAGAAAGAAAGAAAGAAAGAAAGAAAGAAAGAAAGAAAGAAAGAAAGAAAGAAAGAAAGAAAGAAAGAAAGAAAGAAAGAAAGAAAGAAAGAAAGAAAGAAAGAAAGAAAGAAAGAAAGAAAGAAAGAAAGAAAGAAAGAAAGAAAGAAAGAAAGGAGCCTGAAAGAAAGAAAGAAAGAAAGGAGCCTGAAAGAAAGAAAGAAAGAAAGGAGCCTGAAAGAAAGAAAGGAGCCTGAAAGAAAGAAAGAAAGAAAGAAAGAAAGAAAGAAAGAAAGAAAGAAAGAAAGAAAGAAAGAAAGAAAGAAAGAAAGAAAGAAAGAAAGAAAGAAAGAAAGAAAGGAGCCTGAAAGAAAGAAAGGAGCCTGAAAGAAGAAAGAAAGAAAGGAGCCTGAAAGAAGAAAGAAAGAAAGGAGCCTGAAAGAAGAAAGAAAGAAAGGAGCCTGAAAGAAGAAAGAAAGAAAGGAGCCTGAAAGAAGAAAGAAAGAAAGGAGCCTGAAAGAAGAAAGAAAGAAAGGAGCCTGAAAGAAGAAAGAAAGAAAGGAGCCTGAAAGAAGAAAGAAAGAAAGGAGCCTGAAAGAAGAAAGAAAGGAGCATGAAAGAAGAAAGAAATGAGCATGAAAGAAGAAAGAAATGAGCATGAAAGAAAGAAAGAAATAAAGAAAGAAATGAGCCTGAAAGAAAGAAAGAAATGAGCCTGAAAGAAATGAGCCTGAAAGAAAGAAAGAAAGAAAGAAAGAAATGAGCCTGAAAGAAAGAAAGAAAGAAAGAAATGAGCCTGAAAGAAAGAAAGAAAGAAAGAAAGAAAGAAAGAAATGAGCCTGAAAGAAAGAAAGAAAGAAAGAAATGAGCCTGAAAGAAAGAAAGAAAGAAATGAGCCTGAAAGAAAGAAAGAAAGAAAGAAAGAAAGAAAGAAATGAGCCTGAAAGAAAGAAAGAAAGAAAGAAAGAAAGAAATGAGCATGAAAGAAGAAAGAAATGAGCCTGAAAGAAAGAAAGAAAGAAAGAAAGAAAGAAATGAGCCTGAAAGAAAGAAAGAAAGAAAGAAAGAAAGAAATGAGCCTGAAAGAAAGAAAGAAAGAAAGAAAGAAAGAAAGAAAGAAAGAAAGAAATGAGCCTGAAAGAAAGAAAGAAAGAAAGAAATGAGCCTGAAAGAAAGAAAGAAAGAAAGAAAGAAATGAGCCTGAAAGAAAGAAAGAAAGAAAGAAAGAAAGAAAGAAATGAGCCTGAAAGAAAGAAAGAAAGAAATGAGCCTGAAAGAAAGAAAGAAAGAAAGAAAGAAAGAAATAAAGAAAGAAATGAGCCTGAAAGAAAGAAAGAAAGAAAGAAAGAAATGAGACTGAAAGAAAGAAATGAGCCTGAAAGAAAGAAAGAAAGAAAGAAAGAAATGAGCCTGAAAGAAGAAAGAAATGAGCATGAAAGAAAGAAAGAAATAAAGAAAGAAATGAGCCTGAAAGAAAGAAAGAAATGAGCCAGAAAGAAAGAAAGAAAGAAAGAAAGAAATGAGCCAGAAAGAAAGAAAGAAAGAAAGAAAGAAATGAGCCTGAAAGAAAGAAAGAAAGAAAGAAAGAAATGAGCCTGAAAGAAAGAAAGAAAGAAAGAAAGAAATGAGCATGAAAGAAAGAAAGAAATAAAGAAAGAAATGAGCCTGAAAGAAAGAAAGAAATGAGCCTGAAAGAAATGAGCCTGAAAGAAAGAAAGAAAGAAAGAAAGAAAGAAATGAGCCTGAAAGAAAGAAATGAGCCTGAAAGAAAGAAAGAAAGAAATGAGCCTGAAAGAAAGAAAGAAAGAAAGAAAGAAAGAAAAAAAGAAAGAAAGAAAGAAAGAAATATTCCCGTTGACACTTTTTGTATTGGTATTTTTTTTATCATCATTGGGATAAATGCCAGAAATTATCGTGATACATTTTTTTGTCCATACCGCCCATCCCTACTATGTAAACACTATTGTGTTTCCACTCAACCCACTACCTTTCAATCTTCCAATAGTTGTGCTATTAAAGACAATGAGGTACTTCTTTTTTTTTTATTTATTAAAAAAAAAAAAACATTTTCATGCACTTCCTTGGATGTGCAGACAGGATTACAGCAGAGCCCATGCTTTCATGGTTGCCATGGTAATTGATGGCACCAGCCCGTGTTATTTATTGATCATGCAAAACCACAAATTAATAAAATGACAGAAGGTGGTTGCCTCGTTAATTTGAAAGTCCGTCTATTTCTGACTGGCGCAGGAGCTCGGGCGCTTGTAGTATTTTGACTTTTTTCCAGCTGGCAGTGGCAAATACACAAATGTGAGCCTGTTTCAGGATATGTATATTTATTTTTTAAGGGTTGTTTAATTGTGCACGGGCATGTTTTGTAATAGCTCTGATCCGTGAGCTCCGTTCCGACTGGCGTGCAGCCATTTCCCAGCGTGTGGCCACGGCCGACGCGCCGTCGCCAGGGGCTCCACTCCACCTCGCCTCTGCGATGAGAGGTGATATCATTTCTTGATTGGAATTGTCATTATGTGAAATGAGCTTTTCTTTTTCAGTCACTTGGTTAATATTTCCTGACCGGCTGTATCACGGCGAACACCTCTCATCCATCCCGTCTTCCTCCTTCTCATTTATCTCATCTCTTGGTTGTTCATCTTACTGTCAGTCCTGCTCTGTTTCCACCTCCCATGCTCCTTCCCACTCCAACATCATTCCTGCCGTAGCTGGAGTCGCTGTATTTCCCCAATACTTGCTACGTAACCCTCTTGATCCTTGTAATTTCCTCCTTAATCTCATTATCTGGCATTCTTTTTCTCTCTCACAACTCCCACATTGGCCTTCACCCCCTTCGTTTAGGCGATTCTATCTCACAAAGTCACATATCTGCAATGAGAGAAATTAAATTCCTGCTGTTCCCGCAGTCGCTCTGTAAAGGTTTTATTGGATACCGAGGAAGTCGTAATCTCAGATCTAGAAACCCACAAGTGGCCAGTAGCGTACGGCACCGGCCTCTGCTTACATTTATGTGACTTCCTCGTCACGTCTCTCGCATGATGATTGTAAGGCTTTTGTGAAACGTCAGCACAAAAAATGCGATTTAAATTGTATCCTATTGTATCTGTAGGAATTTTTTTTCCCGACGAAATGAGGGCCTTTTTTCCCCCTAAACGTGCCCCAAAAGTTACCAAATTTTGCACGCAAGTCAGGCCTGGCGAAAAATGTGATATTTAATGGTTTGCATTAATGGGCGTGGCCTAACGGCTCAACAGCGCCCCCTAGAAAAAACTTTGTGGCTCAAGCCCCACAATACGGTTTGACGTACATGCACTCACAACTTAAAGAAAAGTCTCTTGGCGCCATGGCCGAAACAAACAGGAAGTCGGCCATTTTGAACATTTTAATCGTGTAATTTTGGCGCAATTTATGCCATTCCTTCAGCAGCCCGAACCGTAACGTGCACCCAGGTGTGTTATACATCAAAATGTGCGTCTCCATTAGGGGTGGGAAAAAAAAATCGATATTTCAATATATTGTTGTGCTCTCTGTTTCAATAAATAATCGATATACTGTCGGCTAATATCGATATTTTATTACAACACACATAATGGTTTACGCAGTTGTCACCGCACTATTGTTCAAGCTCTGCCCCGCCCGCCCCCGCTGCCCTCGTGAACAAAACAAACATATCAAAGCGGCCGCCTGAGAAACCAGCTCAGAAAATACAGAACCACGGGTTACTTCGTACAGACAGCGGGCTGAGCAGCACTGTTAATGCTGGAAGTTACTGGTGTTTAAGCTGCCATGTGCGTTAATGTCCGCTCACACAGACAACCAGCTGCGTTAAGAAACGGACCCCGCTCCGCTCGCGCTCCACTTGAGGAGAGCGGCTCGCGTTACACCAACGCAGAGCATACGCCGTAGGGTACGCGGCGACGCGTACAGTACGGTGCGTGTCGCCGCGTACCTTACGGCGTAAATCTGCGTTGGTGTAACGCGGAACCATAAATCAGCCTTTACACACGACACGGACACACAGACACACGCCCACCCGTGCAAAACCAGTGTTCAGTGCTTTGGATATTTCAGCTTAAATTTCAAAATGTTATATTAGTTCAATGAAGTTCATATTATTTATATGTATTATAGCTTGTTTGGTTTCTTCTGTTATCGGACACAGTTTGTCATGACATGAGTGAAAAATGCCTGATGCTTCATGGCAATATGTGTGTGTGGTGACAGAATAAATTAGACAGGCTAAAAGGATATTGGAAAAGAAGGCATATTGAAAAGCCTATTTGAGTTATTTCTTAGTTATTTCACAATAATTATTTGTGAAAGTATTATTTCACTAGTTATTTTACAGTCATATAATTCAGGCAACAGCGCAAACATTTTTTTTAATAACACTAATCCACATCAATATCGGATCAAATCGAATCAAATGGTGATAATAGATTCTGAATCTTAAGAATCGGATCAATTCTTGACATTTTAATAGATACCCAGCCCTAGGAGGCAGTGAGGTACTGTGCAAAATTAAGTTGCTTACTGACTTTTCAGTATTAGAAACAAAGCAGTGCACTGTCTTGGTTTATATAAAACATGTTATTAATGTTCATGCACTTTAATTTGTCCAGCTGTACAGTGTTTACATTTACAAGCCTAGGAGACAGTGAGGAAATATACAAATGCACTTTCTTGTATGAAGTTTTAGCATTGAATAAATGCATAACTACAGACGTTTTCCTTTTTTATAGGTATTTTTTCTTTTTCAGTCCCATATATCGTGATATATCGCTCTTACCGATATATCGATATATCGATATATCGAATATCGAAAATATCGTGATATTATCGATATCCTGGGCCACATATCGCCAAAGTATCGAATTGGGACTTACCCGTATCGTCCCACCCCTAGTCTCCATCCTGCGACGACGCACATTACTTTTCTCAGTCAAAAGCGTTACCGTGGCGACTATGGACGCCAAAAAGCGCTCCCCCGCTTCATCTGATTGGTCCATATTTGATAGTTCCTACTTTCTGCCATAACTTTTGAATGGTTTGACATAAAGACTTGTGGGTGGTGTCATCGGACTCGGTTTTGAGTCCTTGAACATAATTGGAGCAAATTAGCCCCGCCCCTTCTTCTGATTGGTCGGTATTTGATAGTCTCTATTTTCTGCCATAACTTTTGAATGGTTTGATATAGAGAGTCGTGGGTGGTGTCATCCGCTAAATGTCCAGGCCTGAAGAATCTACATGCAAGTCAAAAGCTGAAATTTTCTTAGTTAATTTGATGGAGTTTTTTATTTAGATGATTTGCAGCATGTCTAGTTTTCACTTTTATACTAACTGAATCTTTCATAATCATTTGAATCCCTGCCTGGATCATGCCTGTTCTTGCAGTTCACACATGTGACATCTAGGGAAACCTCTTGCTGGGGTGTTATTCCTTATTTCTTTGATTCCTTTCCCTCTTCAGTTTGAGATGTGGGGAAAACCAGCTTGACCTTTCCACTTGACATAATCGTAGACAGATGCAGGAGCTGACGGAAACATCGGGTGCAGCCGGCTACAAGGCCTGGGCTTAGAAACGCCACCGGGGCCCGGTAGGCTTAGAAACGGGAGGGGGGGGGGTAAACAAACGTTTGAAAGGCAGGATTCGTGTTCTGGTTCATATCCCCCGTTTGGAAATTCTGCTGGTGGTTCATTTCAGTGTGGAAGTATTGATTCCAAGCATAAAACACTGGATGGTAATCAGCAGTATTGATGTTGTAAGGGCCGTTATAACGGCACTTCCCCATTTTTTTTTCTTTTTTTTTTTTTCAAGTGGCTCTCGGTTGGATCGTGTGCAGGTACGATTATTTACGCCATCTGTGAATTTGCATATCTCAGCGTACACAACCAACCCTCCCCGTGCTGCTCTCTGTTTATCCATGACTGCATGTTTTTATGTTTTTTTTCCTCTCTTTTCCATCAAGTTGTTCAAAGCGAGAGAAATCACAGAGCCTGGGATGTGGACGTTTCCATAAATGTTTCCCGTTCCTCTCTTTCAACATCACAAACATCAGTGGAGACGGCTCTTCCACGCTGCCACGTTAGTCAGAAAATACACGCATTTCTCTGAATATGTGAGAAACCCCAATATGCAGGCAGGTAATTGGGTGACATGGTTCATGATGGATCACAGTTCACGATGGTCTGCATGCAGTCTTAATTAAGACGACCCGATGAGAGTATTACAGTCTGTATGTGGCTACTCCATGTCCATCACCCTTTAAACCCTTTGGCGTTGTCTAACGTTCTGTTTGAGGCCTGAAAGTGTGTTAATTAGGATATCAAGGATTTGTAGCTCGGTAACTGACCGTCACGTGTGACCAGAGTGCAAATCACGCTTTGAACGAGTCGACGTTGTTGATATGTGAGCGAAAAAGGCAGAAAAATTTGGAAAAACGTAGGGCTGGTGATCGATTCAAATGTCAAGAATCGATTTGATTCCGATTCTTAAGATTCAGAATCGATTATCAAGATTTGATTTGATTCGATTCCGATATTGATTTGGGTTAGTGTTATTAAAACTGTTTTTTGAGCTGTTGCATGATTTATATGACTGTAGTTATGCAAAATATTACAAGTATTATATTGAGATTAAACAGCAAGTATTGCAGCTAATGATGCTGTAAGGACCAATCAGCTCCCAGAATGCTGATAGAACTGAAACAGAAACATCATGTGGGTCAGAATTACCAAACAGATCCAGGGCAAACAGAGACGGATGAAATCGCTTTTATTTTTTCCCAAATTCCATTTTTATTTGTTCAATTTTCGGTCTATTTTGGTTTTTAATTTTTGGGCATTTGGTTTTCAGCATTTTTTGCAAATGTAACCCCAAGACAGTATATAAAGTAATGAAATATAGACAATTTATGCAATTATAACCTAACACTTTAATGTTTTCATGCCTTTAAACATATTTAAAGGCAAAAACATGGCACCAGTTATTCTCGTGTCCAACAAAACATTCCTTTTTTGGGGATAAACAAAAAAATAACCAAAAGTTGTAATGTAATGATGAAAAAAAAAATACATAAATAAATAAAATAAAAAAACAAAACAAAAAAAAACGATCTTTAGACATATGAATCGATTTTTAGGAATTAATATGAGAATCGATTTAGAATTGGGAAATTGATTTTTTTCAACACAGGCCTAGAAAAACGCACAGCGATGCTGATAATTTGGCTTTTGAAAGAACTCATTGAGCTTGAAATGTTTTATGATATTTTGAATGATTATTCCAACTGAGAGTATAAATGACGATTTGGGCTAAAGGAAGTCTGTTGATAAGGTTTTGTTAAGATGCCTTCGCTTTTCCAAAATCCTCTCTTTTGTTCAGTCCGTTTCTCAGGTTTTTGGGATATTTTGAACATATTACTTGATGCATTTCAAACAGAATCTTCTAGTGCTTTCTCCAACTGGCATGTGTTGCTGATTAGGTCCAGCTTTTAGATGCTCTTTTGATCAGAGTGGGAGACTGGATTCATCCAAACCTGCTTCATAATTTACCCACAGTTTTTTGACATAGATTAACGGAGAACAAAAGGATGCGTTATGTCACAAATGCATAAGGACGCAAGTGGCTTCAGTTCCCCCTCGGCTCGCTGGCGGATAGAAAACAGAGTGAACTGAAGTGCCGGAGAGGAGCCAGAAAACAATAAGCCGCTTTTAATTAGATATGAAGCTCAGACATCACTATGTTGCTCTTGCCCAACGTTTTAATCAAAGTGTCATTTATTCTGTCCTCTCAGAGTGCCGTCGTATTTACATATTGCTGGTGCGTGGTAAAGTCTACGATGGGGTTGTGAGGATGCTTTTCCCCCCAGCTCTGCCTCTTCCTCCCACCCAGGATGTGAAAGCCACTGCTGATTCACGTAATCACTTTCCTTACTTGTTGATGCAGAGTTGCAGATGAGGCAAGAAGAGAAACCGAAATAGATTATACATTTATTAAGACTTAAGATTAGAATTGATTCATTTCAAAACACGTTTGTTCTCACATCCCTAAAACAAAGCCGGAACACACAGACACATCTTCTCTCCCTCGGTCAACAAGATAGCCTTCAAAAGATTGAGTAGCTGCAGGTGGTAACCCCCACCGTTCAGCGGGAGTCCGGCGCCGAGAGACCGCTTGTGCTTGAAGCACTGTCAGAACTCATGAAGGTTATTGAAGTTTCTGGGGCGCAGTCGATACAGGATGTATACAGAACTCTGCCTTTGATGGCCAAGGACACTTTGGGCTTTAAACTTCAAGCTAGCAGCGAGGGATAGTCGTCAATAAGTTTTGTGACAAAGTGCTGGCCGAGGGATTTAGTGGGAAAAACATCCGATTTCAATAAAAAAATCTGCTTTTTAAAGCAGCACTATGTAACTTTTCCACCTTAATCTAATATTTCCAGAGTCATTGTGATGGAACATCAAATTCCAACAGGTTTAATGAACCTCATGGTCTGAGGGGTCTGTATCTCATTCACTGGCACTATGTAACTTTGAGGAGCATGGTAGGAACCCTGCCACACTAAAAAACTACACATTTTTACGGCTTTGACTGCTTTACGGCATAAGTCTCTTCCCCCTCCTTCCCGATTCGTAGTCGAGACGAAAGCTGGGCGGGACGTGGAGCTCAGAGCTCAGCAGAAGCTGGTATCATGGCCGAAGCAGAAAAAACCCAAGAAAATAAAAGTTTTATCGGAGGAGGCAAAAAAAGAAAGCAGGAGAGTAACAAGCTAAATGCCCGGACAAGAATAAACATTGCGTTCACTCGCTGGCGTGAGCTGAAAGACGAGGAGGGATGTCCGACAAGAGAGACAGAATTGTTATGATACAAATGTAAATGTAGAGTTCTATGTTGAATAAGAATCAAAATTAGAATGTTTTCACATTTCACATTCGTCATTCATATTTGATAGTTCCCCAAAAGGCACCAAATTTGGCATGCAAGCCAGGCCTGCCGATAAATTTGATCTTTCATGGTTTGCATTAATGGCCGTGGCAAAATGGCTCAACAGCGCCCCCCGGAAAACTTTGTGCCTCAAGCCCCACAATACGGTTTGACGTACATGCACGAAAATCGCTACACACCTGTATCATGGCACAACTTAAAGAAAAGTCTCTGGGCGCCATGGCCGAAACCGAACAGGATGTCGGCCATTTTGAATAAATTGTGTCATTTTGGCGAAATTTATGCCATTCCTTCGGCAGTTAATTCAGCCCGAACCGCAACATGCACCCAGGTGTGTTATACATCAAAACGTGCGTCTACATTCTGCGACACCACGCATTACTTTTCTCTTTCAAAAGTCTTACCGTGGCGACGCTAGACGCCAAAAGGCGCGCCCCCCCTTCGTCTTGGGTTCTAGTATTTTTCCTGAGAACTGTAAAATTGTGCAGGGCTGATCTGCAAAATAAAAGGAATGGGCATTCAGTTATTCACAGGTTATAAAGTATTTTTTTATTTTGTCAGTAAGTATGTTGGACTACTAATTTATGACCAAGTCCCTTTTAAAAAACGTTTGTGCTTTGGGGTGACTTCACTAATAAAACCAAGTTGAACTTAGTGTTTTTCAACATCGTCATATTATATTGTTTAGCCAAAAATAAATACATTACCTCTTCACTATCCATCCTGCAAACGACCGCATGATCAGCAATATTAAAATAATAAAAGGCTTGCAATATTTCAGTTGATTAGTAATGAATCCAAAATGTATGACATTTTTGTAATTACACATTACAGAAAATCACAATATTCTAATTTTCTGAGACAGTCCTGTACAGTATTTGCATTTCATAACCACAATGTGTGTAAAATTAACTGTTAACTTACATTTATAATACATACCAGCAATGGTTAGGACAACAGTACCAGAAGGTAATGGACAATACAGACCAACCTAATGAGGAACAACAATATCGTGTTACAACCCACTCTCTTTATACTTTGACCAGACCATATGTTTATATAGCAATTTAAATCTGTGGATATTTTGGCATTGCTTGTATTGGATATCCAAACTGTTCCAAAGTTTCCCACAAGATCCCACATCGGCAGAGGTGTCTTCAGTATTCACATTCATTACTCAGGTAGAAGTATAGATACTAGAGTTTAAAAATACTCCTGTAGAAGTTGAAGCATCAACTCAAGTTTTTTACTCAAGTAAAAGTATAAAAGTACTGGTTTCAAAACTACTTAAAGTATAAAAGTAAAAGTAATGTAAGGGGAAAAAAGCCATTAAGGACAAAAGCCATTGAAAATGAATGTATCTTAGTATAATGTAAATATATTAAAGAAGCATATATGTGTACTATTGAGCATTAACATGTGTTTCAGAGAGCAGCAGATATGATGACTAGTTGCCTATAAGTATTGTAATGGTGCAAAAAGTCAAACTTCAGAGGCATGTTATCATTTATCCTAACCTTTATTGGAATGAACATCCAAGTTTAGTTGCAGGAATCTGAGGGAACGGATGTAAGAACAAAACTGGACAAGAACATCTGAAACAACCACAACCAAATTCACTCTATCCGGATGGAGAAATTTAACTGGATAGTTTTTATTTAAAGCTGAAATGAAATAGAGTAACAAGGCTGTTTTTAAAATGTAAGGAGTAAAAAGTACAGATAATTGTGTGAAAATGTAAGGAGTAAAAGTAAAAAGTCGTCTGAAAACAATTATTCCAGTGAAGTATAGATAACCAAAATCTCTACTTAAGTAAAGTAACAAAGTATTTGTACTTTGTTACTTGACACCTCTGCACATCGGGACATTTTAGTGTGTAATATATTACAAATGCAAACTTCCATTTAATTCTTCTCGTTTATTAATTCAACTTAGCACCAAGATCGGTGGGCCGATTATATGTCCGAGACCGAAGCCGTTGGTGTGCAGACGGAGTTTGGTCGACTGGTCCAACTCTCAAAATTAGGCTACACAACCATTCACTACTTTTCCATTTATTCATTCCTGAATTCAAGTAGTTTCTTTCCTTTTCTGCTGTTTCCTCATCAACTCTTTGACCTTCTTGTGGATGCCACTGTGGAAATACACCGAACTAATTAACAAAAGCACATAATCTCAACAGGATTGGGTTAGACTGGAGGGATTGCAGAGGTGATGCTATAATTCTCATTAACCCGATATTCAGCCTTAACAACTTTAACGAGACAGAGGTGAGGAAGGAGAAATACAGTCTTGTTTTCACGCAGCCGTTTGTCTGTCGCCGTCGTTCCTTCGCAGGGCGGAGGGAGCCGGCGGGTCAACGAATTCCCCCTTCGTATTCTCCGAAGCCTTCACTCTTTGCATCAGACCTTCTCAATGCTTCAGGGTTTTACTAAATTAGAGCAGGCATCCGTTTGGAACTGAGCCGTGGGGCCACTTACCAATTAATATTGCGCACCATTGATTTGTTTACTTGTGTATCTGTTTAGTCGTTGGATTGTTGTGATGCTCAGGGTGCAGCCAGCGAGGCAGCTCTTTTGTTTTGGTAATCACAATCAAGCTGCTGATCATTGTGGAGCAGACTGTGAAGGCCCTTTACCTCTACGCCCCATTTGCATTCTCATTTCTATGTTTTCTTCAGCGTTTCTGCTCATGCTGCCTTCCAATCATCCAGTTTTCTCATCTCTGCCGTCCAATCATTTGCTTTTTCTTATTCTGGGTATAATCCTAATCTTTTTCCGAGTCTCCGGTTTGTTATCCTTCCTTCTTTCTTCCTCTGCTAGAGCTTCTAATTGTAACCAATCCTGCAAATGGTTTAAATGTACCTTTTTATAGGTGACCTTTTATTGGGTTTCATTGGATGGAAATAACTGCAATTCATCCAGGTTTTATGAGTGTGAGGAAAGCTTTATTCTAACGAACGAAAACAAATATCTCAGTTAAATTTCAATAAACTAAATTAATCAGGCTCGTCAATGTTGCGAGCATTGACGACAGAGTAATGCAACGTCTATAACAGGGGTCGGCAACCTGTTATAGATGTGGCTCTAGAGCCACATGCGGCTCTTTGGCGCCGCCCTAGTGGCTCCTGGAGCTTTTTCGAAAATGTTTGACCTTTATTTTTTCTTTTTTTTTCCTCTTTTTTCTTTTTTTTTCTTTATTTCATCTTTTTTTAACTTTTTTTTCTCTTTCTTTTTTCCTTTCCTTTTTAATCTCAACATTTCGACTTTTTTCTCAAGATTGTACTTCAACATTAATCTTGACATTTCGACTTCTTTCTCAACATTTCGACTTTCTTCTCAACTTTTCGACGTTTTTCTCAACATTTAGACTTTTTTTCTCGACATTTTTACTTTTTTCTCGACATTTCGACTTTTTTTTTCAAGATTTCACTTCAACATTAATCTTGACATTTCAACTTTTTTCTCTAAATTTTGACTTTTTTCTCGACATTACGACTTTTTTCTCGACATATCAACTTTTTTCTCGACATTTGGACTTTTTTCTCGACATTTCGACTTTTTTCTCGACATTTCGACTTTTTTCTCGAATTTTCAACTTTTTTCTCGACATTTCGACTTTTTTCTCGACATTTCGACTTTTTTCTCGACATTTCGACTTTTTTCTCGACATTTCGACTTTTTTCTCGACATTTTGACTTTTTTCTCGACATATCAACTTTTTTCTCGACATTTGGACTTTTTTCTCAACATTTGGACTTTTTTCTCAACATTTCGACTTTTCTCAAGATTGTACTTCAACATCAATCTTGACATTTCGATTTTTTTCTCGAAATTCGGACTTTTTTCTCGACATTTCGACTTTTTTCTCGAAGTGCATAATGAAAAAAAAAGTCTTCCCTCAGTTATAACCAATACACATACATGCAGCATGTGTTGCCTTCATTCTAAGGCTGATACAAGACTTTCTACTGGTCTATAACGTTTAAAATCATCCACATTTAATAGATATGTCTGATTTCACCGCTGGCCTCAGATTTGTTGGTTTGCATAGTTCCCTGCTGCAGAAAGGAGGATGCTGGGAAGTGATGCTGTCATTGAATCACCCGTCATTACTTGAATCAAGACAGTCGGATCACGCTGGTTCAGCTCGTTATGGCCATGATTGTCTTTGGCTGAGAGGATCAAACTAAAAAAATAACTATAAAAACCTTCACAAACAAGGATTAGGTGTTTCCTTTTCAAACTGATTTTGTTTCTTCTTCGGCTTCCCCCCTGCACAGCAAGAATGAGACACATGCATTAATTATTCTTCTGGCCTGAAGCATGAATAAAGAAAAACTTAGGGCTTCCAAAGTTACTTGGTGAGGAGCAGCGGAGCACTAACTCCGGTGACAGCCCCGTAATGGACAGAGAAATAATTGAAGAATTTGTGGTAACGTTAACAAAAATGTTGTCAGACGAGATTAGCGAGAGGATCTCCTAAAGGACTGTGGCTTTACCAGCGCGAGTCAGGGATCCCTGCAGTCGAGGAGGGGAAATCGATCTTCTTAGAGCTTTATCCATGCCATTTAGACATTTAACTTCCACTCTACTACTCTTTATCGTTCTTTGTTCTTTCTTTCCATCTCCCCTCCTTTCCTCGTTAGCATTCTGTTCGCTTTTCAGTCTCCACTTATAATCCTTTGCTCTTTTCTTTCTTGCACACCTCTTTCCCAGAACCTTCTCCTTCCATCCGGTGTTGCTTTCTGCCTCCCATCCCTCTCCATCCCTCCCTCTCCATCCCTATCTTCCTTATGTCCAGCTAATTGCCTACAAAGTTCACTCTGTCTCTGGGCTAATGCAATTTAAAAAGGGTGGGAGCCCCTTCATCAGGCCGGCCCTGGCATTTCATTAAGTCTGCTCGGGTGTTTGCAAGCAAGTGATGGCGGCGGGGGGGACGGGGGGGGGTGTTGCTCCATCGGCTCATCATTAGTAATTAATACACTGATGGGATTAGCAGCAGCATGAGGTTTATGGCAAGTGGTCACTCTGTTGTTGCCAGCTGGAGAGGACGTATGTGTCAGGACATGCAGCTCTGCAACTGATGAGGGGACTGTATCAAGAGGAAGTGCGTTTATGCTGGAACATTTGAGTTGAGCATTTGATATTTACAAAAACATTTGATACTTTTTTTGTGATCAAGTTTTTTTTTGTGGGTTTCTACCTACCCCCTATCCCCCCAACAATAAATCATATATACACAGTTACAGAGATTACATTCATACACAATCGTACATTTCTTTACATTGTTGCAGGAATTGTAGCTTAGATAACTGGGTTGTTCCCCCACACTGCAAAAACTCAAAATCTTACCAAGAATATTTGTCTTATTTCTAGTTAAAATGTCTCATTTTTAGTCAAAAAATCTCATTACACTTAAAACAAGACTCATTACCAGAAAAATTACTTATTTGACAATTTTCACCTGTTTCAAGTAAATTTTCACTTGAAATAAGTAGAAAAATCTGCCAGTGGGACAAGATTTATCTTCTTATTACAAGCAAAAAAAAATCTTGTTCCACTGGCAGATTTTTCTACTTATTTATAGTGAAAATCTACTTGAAACAGGTGAAAATTGTTGTTTTTTCCAGTGATGAGTCTTGTTTTAAGTGTAATGAGATTTTTTTGACAAAATGTTTTTAACTAGAAATAAGACAAATCTTCTTGTTAAGATTTTGAGTTTTTGCAGTGCACCCCTCCTTCCCCTCCCCTTGCTGGCTTTGAGAATCTGTGGTATCTAAACAAAGGAGAAAAGAAAGAAAAAAGAGCAAGAAAAAGAAAGAAAAAACAAATAATATCTATAATATAAAAAATAATATAAAAAAAAACAAACTGCAAAAACCTTCTTTTCTTTCTCATTCAATGACATACAGGGCAGCAGAATGAGGAAGAATTTAGGAGGTCACTTCCTCCTTTCATTCCTTACAATTAAATGTGCATTTAAATAAATGTATTTTATTACATAGTTCTAACTTTCTCAATTGCCTTAGACATACCCTCAACATTTTCTTAGAACGGGCTATAGAAAGTTCTAAAGTCAAGATGTCGTACAGCATGGCAAACCACTGGGAGATATGGAGTAAATGTGGAGGTTTCCACCTCATTATCTACATTTTCATTGCGGCTGTCAAGCCTAAAGACAAAAGTGTTCTCTGAGAGAAATGAAGTGATAGATGGGAGTCATAGTTTAACAACAAAATAATTGGATTACAAGGTATACTGGTTCCGATTATATCACCCATCCGGGATGCTACTTGAGACCAAAAAAACTCCACATCTGGGCATTGCCACATTGTATGCAAGTAAGTTCCTATTTCTCTAATATTACACAAGGGACAGATGGGAGTAGAGCAGAGCAGAGCAGAGTTGTAGTTGGCAGCGTTTCCTGGGAGTTAAGTAGAACCTATGTATAAATTTAAAATGAATCATTTGATGGTTCAAATCTCGTGATGTAACTTTGGTTTCCCCATACTCTCTTCCAATTAATAACTTCAAATTGACATTCCATACTTTAGTCACCCCCATTGTACACTGCAGAAACTCAAAAGATGTGTCTTATTTCTAGTTAAAATGTCTCATTTTTAGTAAAAAAAAATGCATTACACTTAAAACAAGACTCATCACTGGAAAAAAAACTACAATTTTCACCTGTTTCAAGTAGATTTTCACTTAAAATAATTAGAAAAATCTGCCAGTGGAACAAGATTTTTTTGCTTGTAATGAGAAGATAAATCAGATTTTTCTACTTATTTCAAGTGAAAATTGTCAAATAACAAGTAATTTTTCTGGTAATGACTCTTGTTTTAAGTTTAATGAGATTTTTTTGACTAAAAATGAGACATTTTAACTAGAAAAAAGACAAATATTCCTGGTAAGATTTTGAGTTTTTGCAGTGTATACCCCGTAGCATCTTGTAATTTTAGATATAAAAAGGAAACCAACCCTCCCGATTTGGGTTTAATACATGAAAACTTAAGAAAAGGGTGTTCAGAAAGAGTCGTATTGCATGGAACTCCATAACCTAGAATAGCATTTCTCATTACATTTCATACTTGATGTTATGATTCTTCCGTAAAATCCACTTTCGTGTCCTTTTTTTCTGATTTTTTTTATTTATTTATTTTTTTAATAACATTGAGTTGGGAAAAACTTTATTTCCTCAGGGGAAGCTCTGATTCTGAATGTGCTTGGACGAGAGATTTTACAAGGTGCATTGTGTTTTTGTCCACACTTAGTGTGCACTTGTGTGCGTAGGTAGGATTGATATCCGTGCAGGCATGTGAAGGCTTTCCTATCCATGATGGGGGTGTCTCTGCACACCGTTAATTGCATCATTATGTCTGGGATGGATCTCCATCTGCTCAGGCATTACTTCTGTCCCATTCCGGGCTGACCCGCACCGCGCTGCAGAATTAGACACACACAGGCTAAATGACCCTGCTAAATTATGAAGCTATTAGATATGGGAGGCTATTTTGGAACATATGCATTCACACAGAGAGAGGAATGAAGGGGCGAGCAAGAAAGGCAAAGATGAAGTGGGGTAGGCGAATGCAAGAAAGGAGAAAAAAAAATAGAAGTGTGAGAAATGAGAGATGGAGCATAAAGAGATTTTGAAAAATGAGAGCAAATGAAAGCAACAGAGGGAATGTAGAGATAGAATGATAGAGTGGAGGAAGTGAACTTTCTCTCTGTGGCCTGAGTTCCAGTGTGCTTGTTCCAGACTATTGTTAGAAGTTGATAAGATTTTTATGAAGCATGATAAGACGTTGATGGATTTCACCATGGATCATGCGGACAGATCAGGGAACTGGAAGACGAGGGTTTTTATGGCAGTCATCAGAAGTTCCCCGTCGTGTCATCTCAAACTTTGGGTTCTCTTTAGGATTTTCATCTTCAAAATGAGGCATATTAATTGTCATTTGAAAATGGGAAAGCGTTTAATCGTTAGTTCATTTGAATATTTGGTTTGGAGCATTGCTTTGTAGAAGAATGTGATCATGCATTAGCCTTGCAATATTAGATAGAACATGCACGTGCTGGAGTCTTGCATATTTGTTCATGCAAGGTCCTATTTCATGTCAATTATGACACATTACCACTGATTAATTTGTTTGAAGCTTTGTTTTTTTTCAGTATTTTTCCCACATCTCCTTCAGAGTTTGAGAAATAAAGATTTCATTTGAACATGGACAATATTTCTATTTCAGGTTCTTGAATTTAGGTGCTCACAGCTGATTGTAGAGGCGTGTAGCATCCTATAATGTAATAACGCCTGAAAATGTAATAAAACTTGAACTTAACTCAATCGAAAATGTAATAAAACCCAATAATGTAATAAATTCACCAATAATGTAATATTGTAATAACATTTTTACCAATAATGTAATACCTTATTACGTTATTGGGAATTTATAACATGGTACTCAAAGTCTGCAATTTAACCCAATAGTCATTCTGGTGTTTCAAATCCTGCATATAAAACATTCTTAGATACTTAAAACACAAAATGTAGAACTCTGGACTGAAAATGAACATATATATTACATTATTTGTCAAATATTACATTATCAGTTTTGGGAAAAAAAAAAAAAAGACCCACCTGAAAATGTAATAAATTCCCAATAACCTAATAAGGTATTACATAATTGGTAAAAATGTTATTACAATATCAGTCAGGATATTTGATTACGTTATTGGTGAAGTTATTACATTATTGGGTTTTATTACATTTTCGATTGAGTTAAGTGAAAATTATATTACATTTTCAGGTGTTATTACATTTTCAGGAAATTATTACATCATAAGGTGCTACAAGGCGTCAGACAAGGATGCTCTCGCCAGCATCCCTTCAAGCATTTGATGTTTCAGTTCATATCTACGTTGATTTAAACACAGATATTGAAAGTCACTTGGAAATAAAAAGAAAATACTAATAATAAAACGGGGAGTCATTTACCGAGTGCTTCCTGTGTCCTGCAGGTCCTGCTCATGGAGTATCTGGACGTGAAGAACAGCCGCAGTGCCACCGAGCCGTCAGCTCAGCTCTCGTACGCCAGCACCGGCAGCGAGTTTGCTGCCTTTTTTGCAAAGAAAAAACCGCAACGTGCCAAGCAGTCGCTTTTCAAGTAAGTAAACACCCTTTGCTCCACGGTTTGTATATGATTATCTAATCTGCAGCATATAAGAAATACTTAAGTCTGGACTGTGAGGTTTAAAATATGAGATCAGTACTTTTCTCATTTTTACTGGAATACTTAAATTTCAATTTTTCTTTTAAACATCCTGTAAAACACAATTTATATTGATTAAACTTTTCACTTTTACCTCATAAAAAGCATAATTCTCAAAGTCATCATACCATCAGCATCCAATCAAATGTTTTTGTGCTCGCTACGCAAATAAGACGCATACTTAAACTGTTGAGTTCAATTTAATTCAATTCCATTCAGTTTTTTTTTTATTTTGGAAGCAATAAGTTACCATAGCTATGCAGATGACACGCAGATATATATTACAATGTCACCAGGACACCGAGGCCCTGTACAGGCTCTTGGTAAATGCATTGGGTAGATTAATAACCACTAGAGATGCACCGATCAGGATTTTGAGGGCCGATCACTGATCACCGATTTCGAAAACCAGTATCGGCCGATCCCGATTTTTCCGATCACCGATCCCAGGGTGAAATCCATAAATTCGTCAATATTGTTGTCTCATGTACACGACACTGACATTGTATTATTAGATATAAAAATTAGGAGATTAGGTGTAAACCTCGGCTTACAAAGAGTAAGTGTAGTTTACTAGCTTCAGCTTTCCAGTGGTAATAATTATGTACATGTGACCAACACAGAAACAGCAGACATGTCTCTCTCTAAAAGTTGATAGAAGTTGCAAATTATAAACCTTAGTTTTCCTGTGGAAAGAGGAATTAAATCTTAAAATAAAAATTAATTATGAATTATTAAGCTTTGTGAAAGCTTTAGTGATAGCATCCGCCGCGTGTGAAGAAACTCTTGTGAGTGAAGCAAAACTCTTCACACTAGAGCTCGTGAAGCGACTGACACGATTGTCGTCCTGCATGAGGCTTTGGACTGTTTATAGTTTGGTAAAACTCCGACAGGATTTCATCAGTGAAATATTTACGAGGCGGCAGCGCGCACCACGGCCAAGCTGCAAACGTGTTTAAACATGATGTCTGCTACAACAGAAAGTGGCTGATGAGCAAAGCATATGAATTCATTACCTTACGATGTAGTTCTTTATTTTTCTTCCTGTCGTTTATAAGTCTCTGTTACAGGTGTAACAGCTGAATTGGTGCCGTTGCGCGCGCTCCTTTTTTTCTCTCCCCTTTTTCTGCGGCAGCCAACTTTGAAAACTCAATATAGCCTACTCCGTCTGAAGAACTTTCAAATGTCTAATAAGCTTCATTATGTTGTGATTCTTTTGTAATATTACTCCTCATGGTATCTCCTTTGGACACACTTTGCAAACTGCAAATTTGTTGTCCTTTTCAGACATTGTAAAAGTCCCGCACTGGTGAGGCCGGTCACGCTCCCTTAGGACCGCTCGGTCTGAGATGCGGGAACGCCCGCGCGGGCGGCGTTTGTTGTTCTAAACGTCATCAGATCGGCCGCTCTGAACTATTATTTTTCCGATCTCCGATCAAAGCCGATAGGGCCATTATCGGCCCGATCCCGATCGGGCCGAAATCTGGATGTAGTGATGGACTGAATTTGAAAAAACACATTAAGGCAATAACAAAGTCACCTTTAGAATATTTCAGGGTTAAAAGATCTGATGTCTCAGCAGGACTTGGAAAAACTAGTCCATGCATTCATCTTTAGTAGACTTGATTATTGTAACGGCATATTTACAGGTTTACCTAAAAAATCAGTTCAGCTTCTATGCTCCACATGTCTGGAACAAACTCCCAGAAAGCCTCAGATCAACTGAAACAGTCCAAGTTTAAGACTCACCTGTTCTCAGCTGAATTTGGATAAAGCTCTAATTCTGCTCTGGTACTTTTAAGCTTGAGTTTCAAAACTTGATCATATCTTAACTACTGTTTTTATGTATTGTTTTGTTTTTTATTTCCTTTTGATTACATTTTAAATCAGGCTTTTTATTTTCTCCTATGTGATGTTTTAATGTCTCTGTAAAGCACTTTGAATCACCTTGTTGTTGAATTGTGCTGTACAGATAAACTTGCCTTGCCACAATTCAGCTTAATGGAGCAACACATTCAAAGTAAATAGTTGCACTGCAAAAACTCAAAATCTTAACAAGAATATTTGTCTTATTTCTAGTTAAAATGTCTAATTCTTAGTAAAAAAAAAATCTCATTACACTTAAAACAAGGAAAAAACAACAATTTTCACCTGTTTCAAGTAGATTTTCACCTAAAATAAGTAGAAAAATCTGCCGGTGGAACAAGATTTTTTTTGCTTGTAATGAGAAGATAAATCTTGTCCCACTGGCAGATTTTTTCTACTTATTTCAACTGAACATTTACTTGAAACGGGTGAAAATTGTCAAAAAACAAAGTTATTTTTCTGGTAATGACTCTTTTTGACTAAAAATTAGACATTTGAACTAGAAATGAGACAAATATTCCTGGTAAGATTTTGAGTTTTTGCAGTGTGGCTCCAGTTTACACTAATGGTCGCGGGTTCTAACGTTCCTAGACTCGAACTGTAATACTCAGGCGTATTCCGAGGTGCAGGACTGAGCGCGGATCTCCGAGCACAGATCAACCCCGCCCACTCATCTATCTGTACTTTGGGTCAGCCTTGATGTGATTTAGTTCAGCCCAAAAACATCCTCCGCTTGTCTCTGTCGCCCCGGCACATGACAGGCAGTAAAGCCTAAGTTATGCTTCTTCATCAAATCAGCGGCGTCGCGACGCAGAGCCATGGATCCCCGTCCACAGAGCTCCGTAAACTCCTCCCAAACCTTCAGAGCACGCGTCAGCGTGATGGACTGCAGGAGTCGGGACTGTTCTGCATCATATCTGGCACTTTGCTTTCCAGCTTTATCGCTTCTGCTTCAATCACTCAAAGAGCAAAGAGACCACCCCCTCGCACGACTCGTCTTTCATCTACGATGCAGCATTTGCAAGAAAAGCATTTGCTTTTTGTGATCGGTCAACTCAAACTCAATATATCCCTCTCTTTTTTTTTATCTTTTTTTTGTCTGCATATGGGTTAATGACGTGACGCCTATATTTTCTGAAAAAACTGATTTTTTTTTTTTCAATTCAAAAAAGGTTTAAATGGATACAAAAAATACCATATATTTATATATATATATATATATATATATATATATATATGAACTACCTATCCCACATATGGACTCACTTGAATTTTACAAAAAATACTAGTTATTTGGGATTTTGTTGTTGTTTTAAGCGTCAAAATGTCATGTGGTGCGACCGTCTGACCAGGACTCTTGTTTTGAAAACTTTTTTTAAATCACTAAATTTTTTTAAATCAATCTTCTTCTATCTGGCATGATTTCCAAAATGTCTTGTAGTGTGTAAGATTGCAACACATTTGTATTTATATTTCCATCATAATATACAGACAAAGTTTGACTGATGACGTCCATTTTATGAAATATCATGTGGCACGACTTTTAAAAAAACAACAATTTTTGTATAATACTGAAAACTTGTAAAAAAGAAAAAGATGTCAGGATGTTAAGGAAATTAATTAATTTTAATATGAATCATGGTTGCACCACATTACCTTTTTTAAGGCTAGTGCCAATTCATCGTGACAAAAAACTCAAACATTTTTTATATTAATTTATGTGTACACAACATTCTTAATGTTTGAACTACTGCAATAGATATCCTTTTTTTCATTATTTTAAAATTGACCTGTTAAAAATCCTTATTCGTCATTGAGCCATATATATTAATGGTTAATACCAAGTTTAGTAAAAACCTAAAGCATATATTTTAACATATAATCAATTTAATATATAACACATAATGGTGGACAGTGGCTCCTACATCTTGTAATCGTGCACAAGCACAGTTGGCTGTGTGAAGTCAGTAGTAGATTTTATCTCCCTCTCTAATTGAAAAATGAAACCAAAAGGAAAACTCTCTGCCAACAAGTTTCACGTGATTTCACAAAAGTAGGCTTCCAAAACTCAAGACCCCCCAACGTTTTGGCAGCGAACTGGGCAGTTTAACCTGCTGCAAAGAAAAACATAATTACCTTTTTAACTGCCTGAAAAGAAAACGTTTTCCTTCAATTTTCAAATGTCCTTATTTATTTCTCTATTTGAAGGTTTTGAATGACATTCAATAATCATTTTTTTTAATTAATAACATAATATCTTTTTTAAAATGCTCAATCAAATAGTCATTAAAACACTTAAGAAGTTATATTATGTATTTATTAACTAATTTGCAGTCTAATTTACTAATATAAATGATTATTTCCCAATAACTGATGATGAAAAGGCTTTAATCCCCATTTGCCCGACTCTCCTGGTCTTTCATAGATTAACGGGCTCCAAATAGTTTAAAAAGGAACTTTCACAGATCGACGGGCAGCTGTTTCCAGCTGTTTTCTGCACCTTCACCCCGATGCACAGTAGGGATGGGCGATATTTTACCGTTCACGATATACCGTCAAAAAAATTCCCCATGGTAAGAATTTGTATCTCACGGTAAAAACGATAAATTCCCGTTGGTGACGTTTTTGTGTAAAGCTGATTTATGGTTCTGTGTTAAAATCCACGCACAATGGGAAGGAAGGAAGGAAGGGAGGGGGAAAGAAAGAAAGAAAGAAAGAAAGAAAGAAAGAAAGAAAGAAAGAAAGAAAGAAAGAAAGAAAGAAAGAAAGAAAGAAAGAAAGAAAGAAAGAAAGAAAGAAAGAAAGAAAGAAAGAAAGAAAGAAAGAAAGAAAGAAAGAAAGAAAGAAAGAAAGAAAGAAAGAAATGAGCCGAAAGAAAGAAAGAAATGAGCCGAAAGAAATGAGCCGAAAGAAAGAAAGAAATGAGCCGAAAGAAAGAAAGAAATGAGCCGAAAGAAAGAAAGAAAGAAAGAAATGAGCCTGAAAAAAGAAAGAAAGAAAGAAAGAAAGAAATGAGCCTGAAAAAAGAAAGAAAGAAAGAAAGAAAGAAATGAGCCTGAAAAAAGAAAGAAAGAAAGAAAGAAAGAAATGAGCCTGAAAAAAGAAAGAAAGAAAGAAAGAAAGAAATGAGCCTGAAAAAAGAAAGAAAGAAAGAAAGAAAGAAATGAGCCTGAAAAAAGAAAGAAAGAAAGAAAGAAAGAAATGAGCCTGAAAAAAGAAAGAAAGAAAGAAAGAAAGAAAGAAATGAGCCTGAAAAAAGAAAGAAAGAAAGAAATGAGCCTGAAAAAAGAAAGAAAGAAAGAAATGAGCCTGAAAAAAGAAAGAAAGAAAGAAATGAGCCTAAAGAAAGAAAGAAAGAAAGAAATGAGCCTAAAGAAAGAAAGAAAGAAAGAAATGAGCCTGAAAAAAGAAAGAAAGAAAGAAAGAAATGAGCCTGAAAAAAGAAAGAAAGAAAGAAAGAAAGGAAGGAGCCTAAAAGAAAGAAAGAAAGATAAATTCCCGTTGATGACGTTTTTGTATTGGTATTTTTTTATCGTTATCGGGATAAATGCCAGAAATTATCGTGATACATTTTTTAGTCCATACCGCCCATCCCCCAACGCAGAGCTGAGAGCATGGAAGCTGACGGCGTTTTCTTTTCCTTGACGCAGAAGCAGAATCCAGGCTTAATGTGTATGATTGGTTGAAGAAGGTAATCATAACTGCAAAGTGAAGGAGGGAGAAGATGAACAACATTTTCACTGGAGCACACAGATCACGAAGCCTAAATCTTCTATTCCTCTAACACACCTAGAGAGTGTGGTGCTTGATCAATATAAATCTGGGTCAAAATTGCATCATATGAGACATTCAGAGGAAGAGGGAGCTTTTCTGGATCAGGCCACTTTTCTGTTGATATTTAAAAATGAAAACAAAACAAAAACAAGCAACAAAAAACCTCACAAATACTGAGAAAACATGTCTGATCACGAAGCCTCTCCTCTTCTCCCCCTCCTCGTGTACTCGAGCACGAACCCTCCCCGTCTGTGATTGGATGGAGCAGCGGTTGTAAAAGGTCCGGGGGTCAGATCCTAGTTTATGTTTCTAGTTTGTGAAACCAAGCGGGCTTGTATACCCATGAGATGTTCAGCTGGTGAATGATGAGAAAATTATCCACTGAACGCGACAAAAAGTGCTCTGGAGTTTCAAACGACGTCAATTAGTCATTGTTACCTACACTTAATGAGAGTGTGTCTCTCCTGACAAGAACAGTACAGGAGGAATGACGGAGGAGACGATGAGGGGATGAAGCAGAATTGATGGTTGACGTCAGGGACTTAATACGTTTATTAATTTTAGTCCCTTTCAAGACGTTTGTGTTCACAGGCTTTAGGTTACTGTTAACAGATTATTGGTGCTCTCTTATTACGGAAGAGTATTAGGGCCAGGCAGGAGAAAAATAAAAATAATATTTTAGAGGAGGAAGATTTTTTTTTTCATTATGCACTTTGGGAAAAAAGTCGAAATGTCCAGAAAAAAGTCGAAATTTGTTGAGATTAATGTTGAAGTACAATTTCGAGAATAAAGTCGAATTGGCTTTAGTAGAATAGAATAGACTTTATTGATCTCCCAGAGGAGAAATTCAATTGTGCAGCAGCAAAACACACACACGCTCAACGGTTTATACAAATACACATGAAACTATGACAAGGTATAAAAAAGTATATCCTAAAAAAATTTAAATAGAAATAACCAATAAATAGCTGAATAATTAAAAAAAGAGCAATATAAAATGAAGAAAAATGAGCAATGTACAAGAGAAAATAGTAAACTAAAAAAAAATGATAATATTTACATGTGCAAAAATACGTGGGGTATTTAGCGGGCGAAGGTTATTGCACTTTCAGAGAAACAATATTTTTTACAATACAATATTGATTTGAAACACATCACACTTTGCATAACTTCAGAAACGTTAACGTTACACTCCAAGGATGTAAGTTAATTAGTTAGTTAGTTACGGCTGCTGCTGCTTAGCTGTCAGTCGCTCTGCTAACTGGATTTAATGGAGAGGAAACATTTCCACTTTATTCACAAATTTGTATTTCAACTTTATTCTCGAAATTTCAACTTTTTTCACGAAATTTCGACTTTTTTATTGAAATTGTATTTCAACATTAATCTCAACATTTTACGACGGAGTATTAGGGCCAAACTAAGACAAAAATGACGAGAATAAAGTCATAATATAATGAGAATAAAGTCGTAAAATTACGAGAATAAAGTCATAATGTTGCGAGAATAAATTCGTAATAGAAAAAAGTCGTAATATTACGAGAATAAAGTTGTCACATTACGAGAATAGTCGTAACATTACGAGAATAAAGTCGTAATTTATGAGAATAAAGTCATAATATTACAAGAATAAAGTGTTACTTTATGAGAACTCTAACAGGAAGAGTGTGTTAAAATGTTGAATATTGAGCATCTTGTGACGTTATATTTATATATTTAATATTACGACTTTATTTTCGTAATATTATGACTTTATTCTCAAAATATTACGACTTTATTCTTGTAATATTACGACTTTATTCTTGCAACTTATTACTTTATTCTCGTAATATTACGACTTTATTTTCATATTATTATGACTATTTTTCGTAATTTCCTTTTTTTTTATATCTTAGTTGGGCCTAATACTCCGTCGTAACATTTTGACTTTTTTCTCGAAATTGTATTTCAACATTAATCTCGACATTTCAACTTTTTTCTCGAAGTACACAGTAAAAAAAATCTTCCCCTCTCAAATATTTTTTCTCCTGCATGGCCCTAATACTCTTCCGTACTCTTATGTTATTTCTCCGGTATTGAGCTACATGTATTTGTCAAATATGAACCCACTGGCATGCTCATACCTTTGCATTTTTGTGTTAATTCATACCATTTATTAAGTTTGAATCAGTCACAGTCAGTACATATAGTACTTTATTTGATTTTAAATTCCACGTCTGTGTCTTGTTTGCATTAACCGAAGCGTTTGTGTGTTCTGCAGGTTTGAATCATCTTCCCATGCCATCAGCATGAGTGCCTATCTGAGAGAGCAGAGGCGGGAGCTGTACAGCAAGAGCGGAGAACTCCAAGGTGAGGAAGGAGCCGGAGGGATGGACTTGGGGAAAGGGAGGCCGGGGACAGAGCTGGAATAAGGAAACATAGATGGAGGGTGAGATGAGGACGAGCAGGAAAAAAAACTGAGGAAATGTAAAGCATTGGCAGAAAGGTGAGAAGATGGGGGAATAAGGCAAAGAGAAATAAATTGAACCGTTTCGCTGTATAAAATAAAACGTTGAAGAGAAAAGAGCAGCAGCAACAGAGACGAGGTTGAAGTCGGGTGAATTGATTGGAGAAAAAAAAAAGGCAAGGATGAGGGTTAAGGACTGATGAATAAAATATAACGAGCAGAAGAATAGAACTCTAAGATTACTGAAAAGGCAGAAATGATGGATTGCCGCAAGTGGTGTGAGGAGGTTCTCGAGATTTCACAAAATTGTGTAAACTGGCATGAATGGGAACAAAACACTGGAAGATGATGAGGTACAGGTAATTTGGCCGTCTTTGGTTTAAGTGGAAGCGTGTGAAGTGGCTCAGTCAGATGGAGATGAAGAGCTGCAGAAGAGAGTGTGATAGCGAGCCGACTCCGGGAAGCCGCGGGGACGGGAGACGGGCATGTTACAGTACTAGAATCTGCACTTGGCTCTGAAAAGGCAGACAGCAGGAGTGCGGAGAAAGCGAGCAGTAATAGAGAAAGAGATTGACAAGATGCAGAGAGCAGGGTGACTTTGCAGAATCCACCTACAGGGAGAGGCCTTGAAAAAGCTCTCACTCACACATTCACACGCACAAAATAGCAGAGTGAGTAAGCTACACACCGACATCCCCAGAGAATCCAAACTGTTCTGCTGCCCCTACATCTTCTGTTTTTCTGTGTCTGGCTCTCTGTTCCTCTGCCGATGACCTTGAGGTTTCAATCAGTAATGCCTGACGGCGCTGTTTGCTACTGTCTGCTGCCATTTCTTTGTTTCCACATCAAGCTTGGTTGGTGTGGGATTGGACAAAACGGGAAAAAGCAGGAGATGGGGCCCAAACAATAACGCTGAAGTGCATTTGTTTTGTGTGTTTGTCTCTAAAACTCAACCATGATCCTTTCCGCAGTTTCTCTGCAGCGCATTCTGGCTACGGGGGGAGATTCTGTATCTATATTAGTTATAACTGGGGGAAGATTTTTTTTTTATTATGCACTTCGAGAATAAAGTCGAAATGTCGAGAAAAAAGTCGAAATGTCAAGATTAATGTTGAAGTACAATCTTGAGACAAAAGTCAAAATGTCGAGAAAAAAGTCATAATGTCGAGAAAAAAGTCATAATGTCGAGAAAAAAGTCAAAATGTCGAGAAAAAAAGTCGACATATCGAGATTAAAAAGGAAAGGAAAAAGGAAGAAAAAAAGAGAAGAAAAATGAAAAAAAGAAAAAAAAAAGTGAGAAAAAAGAGGAAAAAAATTGAAAAAAAGGAAAAAAAAGAAGAAAAAAAAAGGAACAAAAGGAAAAAATAGGTCAAACATTTTTGTTTGAGATGGGACCCAAACAATAACGCCGAAGTGCATTTGTTTTGTGTGTTTGTCTCTAAAACTCAACCATGATCCTTTCGGCATCATCTCTGCAGCGCATTCTGGCTACGGGGGGAGATTCTTTACAAAATATACAGCAATAATTGGTTAGAAGTCTCTCAATATGACCATCTAAGAAAGAAAGTAAGAAAAGAAAATCAATTCTAATACTCGACTCGGATGAAAAAGAAAGTACACCATCTTTCAATTCTATGGTTGTACACATGACATGATTATTAAAAAAAAAAGTACACCAGCAGATGAAAAACAACACATGGCGTATTACACTGCGCCATTATTCATTATTCCTTTAATTAAGCTAAAATCCAGGGGGGGAATTGCTCCATAGACAAAAAAAAAGAGAAAAATGTGTTTAAATGTTTGAGTTTAACGTGGCTCGTAGTGTAAAACAATTAAGCTGCACTTCCTGCTGAAAACAATGTAAAACAACAGCAACAGCGTGAGATAAACGCTCCATTAAAGGCAGCGACAGCTATGGAAAAATCATACTCATAATCATTTTTGTCAACACTTTAGTCTTTAAAATGATTATCTGCTGACTTCTGAAGCATGCTGCTTTTAACATAAAAATGTTGATACCTCCACAGTAAAGCCTGATTTCTGGCAAAAGCTGTTTTAGGGATGAATGTTTTTGTCCAGAAAAACCACTGGGAACTTACTGAGATACAGTAACTTTGTTACACACAAAAAGGAGAAGGAATGGCTCATCTGTGGCCGGGTGGATCTACGCCTGAACCGAGCCGGTGGCTGAGAACAAGAAACAGAATTTGTCACAAAATAAATGCATATTTTTGATCTGGATTACACTATTTTTGTGATTGTCGGGATCCGCAAGGCAAGTTTATTTGTATAGCACAGGGGTTGGCAACCCAAAATGTTGAAAGAGCCATATTGGACCAAAAACGCAAAAAACAAATATGTCTGGAGCCGCAAAAAATGAAAAGTCTTGTATAAACCTTAGAAAAAGGCAACACATGCTGGGGGCGGATTTTTTTTTTCATAATGTACTTCGAGAAAAAAGTCGTAATGTCGTGAAAAAAGTCAAAATTTCGAGAAAAAAGTCAAAATGTCAAGATTAATGTTGAAATACAATCTTGAGAAAAAAAGTCAAAATGTTGAGAAAAAAGTCAAAATATTGAGAAAAAAGTCAAAATATTGAGAAAAAAGTCGAAATGTTGAGAAAAAAGTCAAAATATTGAGAAAAAAGTTGAAATGTCGAGAAAAAAGTCACAATTTTGAGAAAAAAGTCGAAATGTTGAAGAAAGTCATAATTTCGTGAGAAAAGTCAAAATGTTGAGAAAAAAGTCAAAATATTGAGAAAAAAGTTGAAATGTCGAGAAAAAAGTCACAATTTTGAGAAAAAAGTCGAAATGTTGAAGAAATAGTCATAATTTCGTGAGAAAAGTCAAAATGTTGAGAAAAAAGTCAAAATGTTGAGAAAAAAGTCGAAATGTTGAAGAAATAGTCATAATTTCGTGAGAAAAGTCAAAATGTTGAGAAAAAAAGTCGAAATTTCGAGAAAAAAGTCAACATTTCGAGAAAAAAAGTTGAAATGTCGAGAAAAAAGTCAAAATTTCGAGAAAAAAGTCAAAATGTTGAGATTAAAAAGGAAAGGAAGAAAGAAAAAAAAAAGCAGAAAAAAAGAAGAAAAAAGAAAATGAAAAGGAAAAAAGAAAAAAAGAAGAAAAAAAGGAAAAAAAAGTTCAAACATTTTTGAAAAAGCTCCAGGAGCCACTAGGGCGGCGCTAAAGAGCCGCATGCAGCTCTAGAGCCGTGAGTTGCCGACCCCTGGTACAGCACAAGGTAATTCAAAGTGCTTTACATCAACATTAAAAGCAGCAAGACACAATTAAACAGTAAATAAAAAATTAAATTAAATAAAATGATAAGAAAAGAGGTAAAATAATAAAAAGCACAAGTTGTTAAAAAGTAAGGGCAGTAGAGTACAGCAGGTAAGTATTTAATTTAAGAGTACGCTTCAGTAAACAAAACGTACGCTTCACAAAAGAAAACCATGATTCAAATTCCATTATTAACACATCCCTAGGACCATTGTAAAACCTAAACTCCTTAGTTTCCAGACAGTTTTTCTGTGTTTTCATTGCAGGACACCAATGTTTACAGTGAATCTTCATTTTACTCATTGCAATATGTTCTCAGGATCTCGCCTGCAAATCCCAGTATGACTGACGTGTGCATTTTCATGGGATTAAAACGATCTCATGACCCCTGTGTTGTTTGAAATAGGGGAGGTAGACACGCTGGAGTAACAGCACCGACGCCGTCTGTAATTGTTGCACATTACTGCAGGTCTCCAGATATTACCAGCCCCTTCAAACAGGGGATAAGTGACAAAATAAACCTCCTAATAGCTTTAAAATGTTCTTATTTGCATTTTGTTGCTCGCACATTCGTGGGAAAACATCTCTACTTAGTTGTCATCTATTCAAAGAACATATTTTCAGGAGTCTTACAGTTTTTTTTTTCTACTACTTATCACTTTGCAAACTAATGTGCCCTCGCATATCTTTAGAGAGAAGAGGCTTTTTCCTAACAACCCTTCCAAACACTGTTTTTATCTAAAAGTACTGTCATGAACTTTAATATTAAGCATGCTAAGTGAAAATCTGAGATGTAGCCTTGTTTTTTTTAATTTTATTTATATTTCTCTGCACATCACATGCTCTGACCTGGAGGTGAACTTGTGTGTGAATAATATCCCTGTAGAATGAGATGGAGGATATTTATATGGATCTTTTCTCGGCTGCATCTTCTCAACCTGTTGCCTTGTCGGTTTATTTTACGCTCAGCTGTCCGACCAATCAGAGGCTCTTAAATGAAAATCTGACCAATCAGAGAATTGATCTGTGTAGTTTATCCTGCTACAAAGAAAACAAACATTAAAAAACACAATTACCTTTTTAACTGCCTGAATAGAAAATGTATTCTTAATGAATTTTTACATTTCTATTTATTTCTCCACTTGAAGAGTTTGAATGACATTCAATAATCAATTTATTATTATTAACATAATTCCTTTTTTTTAATTCAAGGTATTTTTTATTGTTTTTTCAATTTTCACAGAATAATTACATACAAAAGAATTAGAATTAACATAGTAAATATGATAAACACCTATAACCCCCACATGTCTTGCTCCAACGGAGCCCGATCCCTACAACTAAATTATTGTACCATTCAGAGATAAAAATAAAGACAATAAAGTTAAAAAAAATAAAATAAAAACATACAAGGATATATAAATAAAAAAATTAATAAATAAATAAAATAAACATTACAGATATACATAATTCCTTTTTTAAAAAGCTAATTCAAATATTCATAGAATAGAATAGAAGACTTTATTGATCTCCCAGAGGAGAAATTCAGTCGTGCAGCAGCCAAACACACACACGCTCAACGGTTTATACAAAAAATTTAAAATAGAATAACCAATAAATAGCTAAATAATAAAAAAGAGCAATATAAAAAGTAAAAAAGGAGTATGTACAAGAGAAAAAAAATAGTAAACACAAAAAAACCCAGATATTTACATGTGCAAAAAAAAACATTAAAACACTTAGGAAGTTAGACGATGTATTTATGTATTTAACTAATTTGCAGTCTAATGTACTAATAGATATAATTATTTCCCAATAACTGATGAGGAAGAGGCTTTAATCCCCATTTGCCCGACTCTCCTCGTCTTTCATTGATTAATGGGCTCCAAATAGTTTAAAAAGGACTTTTGAAACTTTCACCGATAGACGGGCAGCAGCAGTTTCCTGTCTTCAATCATTTCTACGTTGTTTTTCTTCGGCTTTGTGTCGAAACACATCTAATGCCAAAATGTAGCCTTTAACGGAGGTGAGCATCCTCGCTTGTGATCAGTCAGTTAAGTGATTTGATTAGCAGGATCTGGCTTCTACTGAGACTAAATCAGTATAAATGATGTAAAACTGCACTTAGTTTGTTTCTACTTTGCTTCTGCAGTTTGTTTTATGAATGATGGCGTAATATGCCACGTGTTGTTGTTCACCTCAGCTTCTGTTTACCGATATAAAAACCTGTTTTCCCCCTTAAAGTCTTTGTATCTAAAGCCTTACACTTGTGGGAGGGCTTAAGTTGCCTTTCACACAACTGTACTTAACTCCAGAATGATTAATATTGGTTATTTCAGACATTATATGCTGCAGTTTTCTCTCCTTTATTTTTTTCTTGGAAAGAAATAACGCATACCACACAGCAGAGAGTCTTTAAGTATAAAGTAGAAGAACAGCATTGATTAAATGTGGATAAAAGAAGACCCTAAACAGTCTTCATATAAAAGCTCACTTTTTTTGTCTGGCGCCGCCGAAGAAAGAAGGTGGGAAAATATTTTTGACTGACTGAATGCCCGGGAGCGTTTATAAGAAGATGAGATTTCTTTGGGCTTTCATTTCACCTGTCACAAAGCGCAGCCCCGGCCACAAGCTCTGGCCAAGGCCTGAATGGCTGAAAGGAGATTGAAGGAGTAAAAAATCATTTAGAAAGTGAAATAAGTCGACTGTGATGGAGGGACTGAAGAGATGGATGGGGGAAGGAGGGAGCGAAGGGAGGTTAAAAGTCATTGTTTTCATCAGGGTCCACTGAATAAGCCATTAAAAGATTTCTGAGGGAAGAAATTAGAAAAATATGTATTTAAACAGTGTGGAAAGGGACTTTTCCCCTCTCTCTTCAAATTAAACCTACTGGAGAGAGGGGGAGGAAAAGTTGAGAGATTGAGTTGATGAATACTTCTGGCTCTGGGATTAATCGACACTTAAAGATTAGTCATGTGTGTCTTTTGGTCTCCCACTTGATGTTTTCTAAAGTCCTTTTTTTCTTCTTCTTCTTCCCAGTAATAGTCGACTTCAAGTCAGTGCTCTTAACTCAAACACAACACAGCTTTAAAAATAAGAGCGTGAGTGAGTGTTCAGACTAGGGATGGGCGGTATGGACTAAAAAAATTATCACGATAATTTCTGGCATTTATCCTGATAACGATAAAAATGACGATAAAAAAAATACCAATACAAAAACGTCGTCAACGGGAATCTTTCTTTCTTTCTTTCTTTCTTTCTTTCTTTCTTTCTTTCTTTCTTTCTTTCTTTCTTTCTTTCTTTCTTTCTTTCTTTCTTTCTTTCTTTCTTTCTTTCTTTCTTTCTTTCTTTCTTTCTTTCTTTCTTTCTTTCTTTCTTGCTTTCTTTCTTTCTTTCTTTCTTTCTTGCTTTCTTTCTTTCTTTCTTTTTAGGCTCATTTCTTTCTTTCTTTCTTGCTTTCTTGCTTTCTTTCTTTCTTTCTTTCTTTCTTTCTTTCTTTCTTTCTTTCTTTCTTTCTTTTTAGGCTTCTTTCTTTCTTTCTTTTCTTTCTTTCTTTCTTTCTTTCTTTCTTGCTTTCTTTCTTTCTTTTTAGGCTTCTTTCTTTCTTTCTTTTTTAGGCTCATTTCTTTCTTTCTTTCTTTCTTTCTTTTTAGGCTCATTTCTTTCTTTCTTTCTTTCTTTCTTTCTTTTTAGGCTTCTTTCTTTCTTTCTTTCTTTCTTTCTTTCTTTCTTTCTTTCTTTCTTTCTTTCTTTCTTTTTTAGGCTCATTTCTTTCTTTCTTTCTTTTTTAGGCTCATTTCTTTCTTTCTTTCTTTCTTTTTAGGCTCATTTCTTTCTTTCTTTCTTTCTTTCTTTCTTTCTTTCTTTCTTTCTTTCTTTCTTTCTTTCTCTTTCTTTCTTTCTTTCTTTCTTTCTTTCTTTCTTTCTTTCTTGCTTTCTTTCTTTCTTGCTTTCTTTCTTTCTTTTTAGGCTTCTTTCTTTCTTTTTCTTTCTTTCTTTCTTTCTTTCTTTCTTTCTTTCTTGCTCATATATTCCTTCCTTCCTTCCTTCCTTCCTTCCTTCCTTCCTTCCTTCCTTCCTTCCTTCAAAAATGGAATTTATCGTTTTTACCGGGAGATACAAATTCTTACCGTGGGGAATTGTTTTGATGGTATATCGTGAACGGTAAAATATCACCCATTCCTAGTTCCGACTACACAACACATGCATGAAAGTGGAAATAGACAGAGTACAATTTTACAGCTTCAGAGTTTTATGTGATTAATGCAGAGGTTACTTAGATATTTGCACAATTTTTGGATGAAAACTACTTTAAATGCACTCGTGGGGAATATCAGCATATCAATATTTCAGGCGTGCCATCACTTCACGACAGGATCTGTTTTAAATGTGGATAGAAATTGTAGAAACTCAAACTGCCAGATACTGGAAGAGTTCAATTAATTTTTATACAGTCTTTTACCCTCAGCTCTCGTTATAATAGGTACCTGCAAACAGTTTAAATTAATATTCATGCTGCAATCATTTCAAAAAGCTGCGCGCTAATTTGTGTCGTACAATAGTGATTGTGGCGATACATTAATTGGTTAGGAGATAAAAAAGAAGTGCAATATTCAGCGTGAGGATGCCCTTCAGCAGGAGGCGTTCGTGAGAATCTCAATCGGCTGACAGGTGGAGAAGAGTGTTGTATGAAACTGCTTCGGACTATTCAAGCAGTGCAGAAGTATTTTTTAAAAATGGAGGCCTTGAGAAAGATGAATATAAAAGAGTTAAAAAAAATAGAAGACCTTTCCAGTTCATAGGTCCACCTCCACAAGAAAAACCACAAAAATATCACAAGGATAAAACCTCCAAGAGAAAGAAGTAATCAATATTGGAAGTGCATATTTGAGAAAGATGTCACCCCTGCTAATTCTGTTAGGTGGAGATCAGACCACCGCAGCCTCCCTCAACCAGTTATTACCACAACGGCAGACTAGTTAGTTCAGGGGTCGGCAACCCAAAATGTTGAAAGAGCCGTATTGGACCAAAAACACAAAAAACTAATATGTCTGGAGCCGCAAAAAATGAAAAGTCTTGTATAAGCCTTAGAATGAAGACAACACATATTGCATGTATCTATATTAGTTATAACTGGGGGAAGATTTTTTTTTATTATGCACTTCGAGAAAAAAGTCGAAATGTTGAGAAAAAAGTCGAAATGTCAAGATTACTGTTGAAGTACAATCTTGAGACAAAAGTGGAAATGTCGAGAAAAAAGTCGAAATGTCGAGATTACTGTTGAAGTACAATCTTGAGACAAAAGTGGAAATGTTGAGAAAAAAGTCGAAATGACGAGAAAAAAGTCGAAATGTTGAGAAAACAGTCAAAATTTCGACAAAAAAGTTGAAATGTCGAAAAAAAGTCAAAATTTCAACACAAAAGTTGAAATGTCGAGAAAAAAGTCAAAATGTCAAGATTAATGTTGAAGTACAATCTTGAGACAAAAGTCGAAATGTGGAGAAAAAAGTCGAAATGTGGAGAAAACAGTAAAAATTTTGACAAAAAAGTCGAAATGTTGAAAAAAAAGTCAAAATTTCGAGAAAAGAGTCAAAATATCGAGATTAAAAAGGAAAGGAATAAGGAAGAAAAAAAGGAAAAAAGAAAAAGGAAAAAAAGAGAAAAAAAAGGAAAAAGAAGAAAAAAGGAAGAAAAAAAGAAGAAAAAAAGGTCAAACATTTTTGAAAAAGCTCCAGGAGCCACTAGGGCGGCGCTAAAGAGCCGCATGTGGCTCTAGAGCCGCGGATTGCCGACCCCTGAGTTAGGAGCTTCAGGCTTGAAGCATCAGGACATCACGACTCCACGATTGTCAGGACGGCAGCGCCTCTCACAAAAAGAGCACTTGCACGACTTCCTAACGGGATGATCCTGATCAGAATGATCCTCTTAAAGCTCTTAAAGACTTTTGGCGTAACGACTGGTAACTTACCTCCCTGGAAGCTCCTTTAAGAGCTTCGTAGGGGCTGAGCTGATTTACTGCGACTAAAGCTCTGAAAAGTACCTGGGAGCAACACGGGTGACGTCGATGTTAGATCAGCCAGACAAACCACTGCCTGGAGTAACACGGAAAACCCTCCGATATCTGCACTCAGTACGTTTACATGCAGCAAAGAAATGGGATTTCTGATGGTATCAGATAAACATCCAGAAGTCCCAATCACTTGTCTGAGTTTACATGCTGTTCAGAGAATCAGATAAATGTCCAGAGCATGGCTGACTCAGTGACGCTAGGTGGCGCTGTAACCATGGTAACCATTTCAACAAAGAGCCACTTCCGGTTGACGGTTGTTGTGTTTGGGGCCAACGTTACGCCTTCCGTATATTTTTCCACTTTATTTTGATCTGCTCCGGTGTCCTGATGAAGTTTCTGCCATCTCTTTCATGATCTTCATGTTGGTGTTTAAACAACTATTTAACACGAGCCGTCTCATTTCAAGGAAGGAAGGAAGGACGGAAGGAAGGAAGGGAGGAAGGGAAAAAGAAGGAAGGAAGGAAGGAAGGAAGGAAAAAAAAGGAGGAAGGAAGGAAGGAAGGGAAAAAAGAAGGAAGGGAGAAAACAAGGAAGGAAGGGAAGAAGATAGGAAAGGAGGAAGGAAGGGAAAAAAGAAGGAAGGAAGGGAGAAAAGAAGGAAGGAAGGAAGGAAGGAAGGAAGGGAGAAAACAAGGAAAGAAGGAAGGAAGGAAGGAAGGAAGGAAGGAAGGGAAGAAGGAAGGAAGGAAGGGAGGAAGGGAGAAAACAAGGAAGGAAGGGAAGAAGGTAGGAAGGGAGGAAGGAAGGGAAAAAAGAAGGAAGGAAGGGAGAAAAGAAGGAAGGGAGGAAGGAAGGAAGGGAGAAAAGAAGGAAGGGAGGAAGGAAGGAAGGGGAAAAAGAAGGAAGGGAGGAAGGAAGGGAAAAAAGAAGGAAGGAAGGGAGAAAAGAAGGAAGGAAGGAAGGAAGGGAGAAAATAATGAAGGAAGGAAGGAAGGGAGAAAACAAGGAAAGAAGGAAGGAAGGAAGGAAGGAAGGGAAGAAGGAAGGAAGGGAGGAAGGGAGAAAACAAGGAAGGAAGGGAAAAAAGAAGGAAGGAAGGGAGAAAAGAAGGAAGGAAGGAAGGAAGGAAGGAAGGAAGGAAGGAAGGAAGGAAGGAAGGAAGGAAGGAAGGAAGGAAGGAAGGAAGGAAGGAAGGAAGGAAGGAAACAGGAAGGAAGGGATGGAGGGAGGGAGGGAGAAAACAAGGAAAGAAGGATGGAAGGGAGAAAATAAGGAAAGAAGGAAGGAAGGGAGAAAACAAGGAAAGAAGGAAGGAAGGGAGAAAACAAGGAAAGAAGGAAGGAAGGGAGAAAACAAGGAAAGAAGGAAGGAAGGGAGAAAACAAGGAAAGAAGGAAGGAAGGGAGAAAACAAGGAAAGAAGGAAGGAAGGAAGGGAGAAAAGAAGGAAGGAAGGAAGGGAGAAAACAAGGAAAGAAGGAAGGAAGGGAGAAAACAAGGAAAGAAGGAAGGAAGGAAGGAAGGGAGAAAACAGGAAGGAAGGAAGGAAGTAAATAAATAAATAAATAAATTAATTAATTAATTCTCCAGTATGCACAGACTGCAATATCCGATGTCTCCGTAAACATGGCGTTAAAATTCCGACTGTGAACGAATTATCTAGGTGTTGCTATCCGATTATTAAATGTCAGAAGTAGATCGGATTGAGGTGTTTACATGCAGTTTAAAAGTCCGAACGATGTCTTATACGATCAGAAATCCGATTGAACTGCTCCATGTAAACGTACTGAGTGATGTCTGAGATGTTTCAACCCTTTCAGCTTCATCATCACGGAGGACGGACATGAATTCAGGATCACCCACCACCTACATTTATGGATGATGTCAAGCTGTTCAGCAGACCTTCATGAGAGATGTGTGGAGAATAAAACTGTCAGGCTGATTTCAACAGAACTTTACGTGTTGAATAAGAAATATAAAAATAATCATGTTTATTTTGACATGAATAGATTCACACATAGCGTAAGTTAACAGAATAGTGTTTGCTAGAAGTAAATGACACTTGTAAATGAAGAATGCAAGTACACACACACGCACCACAGTTACTTGTTTTGACCTTACATGAAGCAGAAATGGAGTGGGCGTGTTGTGACCGTTCCTTCCTGCGAGTGTCAGTTTAGTTTATTCTCTAGTGCAGTTTATTATTCATTTGATGTGATTTAAAATGTAAAAAATACAAGTAAAATCTTTGCTACATCAACATTTATTTCAAGGAAAGAAGGTAGGAAGGGAGAAAGGAAGGAAGGAAGGGAATAGGAAGGGATGAGGGAAGGAAGGGAAAAAAGAAGGAAGAAAGGAAAGAGGAAGGGAAGAGGGAATGAAGGGAAAAAGAAGGAAGGAAGGAAGGGAGAAAAGAGGAAGGGAAGGAAGGAAGGAAGGAAGGAGGAGGAAGGAAAGGAAAAAAGAAGGAAGGAATGAAGGAAGGAAGGGAGAAAAGAGGACGGGAAGAAGGAAGTACAGAGCAGGAGGAAAGAAGGGAGGAAGGAAGGGAGAAAAGAAGGAAGGGAGGAAGGAAGGAAGGAAGGAAGGGAGAAAAGAAGAGAGTAAGGAAGGAAGGAAGGAAGGGAGAAAACAAGGAAAGAAGGTAGGAAGGGAGAAAAGAAGGAAGGAAGGGAGAAAACAAGGGAGTAAGGAACGAAGGAAGGAAGGGAGGAAGGGAGAAAAGAATGGAGTAAGGAAGGAAGGGCGGGAGAAAAGAAGGGACTAAGGAAGGGAGAAAAGAGGAAGGGAAGGAAGGAAGGAAGGAAGGAAGGAAGGGAAGAAGGGAGAAAAGAGGAAGGGAAGAAGGAAGGAAGGGAAAAAGGAAGGAAGGAAGGAAGGGAGAAAAGAAGGAAGGAAGGGAGAAAACAAGGAAGGAAGGAAGGAAGGAAGGAAGGAAGGAAGGAAGGAAGGAAGGAAGGAAGGAAGGAAGGAAGGAAGGAAGGAAGGAAGGAAGGAAGGAAGGAAGGAAGGAAGGAAGGAAGGAAGGAAGGAAGGAAGGAAGGAAGGAAGGAAGGAAGGAAGGAAGGAAGGAAGGAAGGAAGGAAGGAAGGAAGGAAGGAAGGAAATCTTTGCTACATCACCATTTATTTCCTGCACTTAATTCCATCAAGCGTTTCCACTATGTAGCTTAAAACTGTGCATTCACAAAAGATGCCAACTTGAACATCACCATTAAAATGATCACATGAGGAGACGGACGCCGTCCAGGCGTGAACGCTCCTCGCTGCAAGTGCTGCCGAGATATTCGACACTATTCCATCTCGCGTGATCTTTTCAAGATAAGATGCTTTCTTTTCCTCTTCAAGGTTGCAATATTTCATTTATCTTTTCAAAAGTACCGAGGCCTGATGTAACTAAGGCTGAGAGCACCTGTTCTGATGTCGAATGTTATGTCTCTGTTAGTAATTTATATTCTCAGCCATCTAATAGGTCTGAAATTAATCTGTGATATCAGTAATTGATATGGTTTGAGTGTCGTACGGACCTCCCATGTATCTTTATTATGCACACGTGCGCATACATCCACAATCTCCACATACACATGCAAACACACTGGGAGGCTTAATTGCTTTCCCTCTCATTTCGTATGCTTCAGTTAGCCCAGTGCTTCATCTAAAGACTTCATTACGGCTCCATATGCGGTTGCATCTGGAATATCTGATCTAAAGATTTAACTTTAGAACATGTATGGTTTTTTTGGGGTGTTTTTTCCATCGAAAACCAAATCCTCGGCTGTTGAGTCCATACTTTGCAGAGCACGACTTAAAAATCAGGGAACCTCGTCCACATCTCCCATGAATAAATGATGGGAATAAAATCTTTCATCTATAGGTATGTTACCATCGTCCCCGCCACTAGACTTTTACAACCCCCTCCCCTTTTTCCCTTTTATTTTTTATTGCTTTCCCTGTTGTGTGTCGGGGGCTCCCTCGGTGGTCATCTGGGAGGTGAAGTGTGAATATATTCTAATAACTACTTCAGTCTTGCAACACTCCGTAATGCATTTACAGCCCCTTTTTTGATTTATTTCTCTTTTATGTCCTGGCCTTTCATTGTGTTTGGTAAGATATTGCCTTGCCCCAGGGCACGTTTGAAGTGACAGTCCCTCCGTTTGATCGCTGAGCACACGAGCTCGCCCGCCGCCGCATGCTCGCACTCAACATACATGTAAACAAACACAAGACACAATAAACGTATCAGTCTCCCCGCACGTACTCCCATTCCCAACGCTCTTACCTTTGACCGACCCCCCCCCCCCCCTTTTTTTCCTAAGATATATTTGTAATCAGCTTGCTTCCAAATCCGTTTCACACATTTCCTTTTGATCCTTTTGAAGTCTTGTATAAGCCTTAGAATGAAGGCAACACATGCTGCATTTATCTATATTAGTTAGAACTGGGGGAAGATTATTTTTTCATTATGCACTTCGAGAAAAAAGTGGAAATTTCGAGAAAAAAGTGGAAATTTCGAGAAAAAAGTCAAAATTTCCAGATTACTGTTGAAGTACAATCTTGAGACAAAAGTTGAAATGTCGAGAAAAAAGTCGAAATGTCGAAAAAAAAGTCGAAATGACGAGAAAAAAGTCGAAATGTTGAGAAAAAAGTTGAAATGTTGAGAAAAAAGTCGAAATGTTTACAAAAAAGTCGAAATGTCGAGAAAAAAGTGGAAATTTCAAGAAAAAAGTCAAAATGTCAAGATTAATGTTGAAGTACAATCTTGAGACAAAAGTCAAAATGACGAGAAAAAAGTCGAAATGTTGAGAAAAAAGTTGAAATGTTGACAAAAAAGTTGAAATCTCGAGAAAAAAGTCGAAATTGAGAGAAAAAAGTCAAAATGTCCAGATTAATGTTGAAGTACAATCTTGAGACAAAAGTTGAAATGTCGAGAAAAAAGTCGAAATGTCAAAAAAAAAGTCGAAATGACGAGAAAAAAGTCGTAATGTTGAGAAAAAAGTTGAAATGTTGACAAAAAAGTCAAAATGTTGAAAAAAAAGTCAAAATTTCGAGAAAAAAGTCAAAATTTTGAGATTAAAAAGGAAAGGAAAAAGGAAGAAAAAAAGGGAAAAAAGGAAAAAAAGAAAAAGGAAAAAAAGGAAAAAAAGAGGAAAAAAGAGAAAAAAAATAGAAAAAAGGGTAAAAAAGAAGAAAAAAAGAAAAAAAAGATCAAACATTTTTGAAAAAGCCCCAGGGAGCCACTAGGGCGGCGCTAAAGAGCTCTAGAGCCACGGGTTGCTCTTACCTTTTGACCGACCCCCCCCTCCTTTTTTTCCTAAGATATATTTGTAATCAGCTTGCTTCCAAATCCGTTTCACACATTTCCTTTTGATATTCAAATAAACGTATTCGCAGTCGGTGACAGAGAAAAACTCTGGCTAACTCTCCCAAGGCAAACAATCTCCCCCTACACATTCTTTAATACCTCATGCTAAGTCTGAGATAGAGAGACGGGGGGAATAAAAAAACCAACCTGCCTTGTATTAAGGGTTGCTTGTTTATGTATAACAGCATCATATTCCCATGACGGGGAGGAACACGGAAAGGCGGAGGAGGAGTGTTGTGACCAGAAGTGATGTTCCTTGTCAAGCTGATTTGTACACCGCTATCGAGAGGGGAGGGAGACGAGGTGCAAATGGAAAAATGTCTAGCGAGAGACGCAGGGGTGGAGGTGACGCTGGGTGGGATATCTGGGGTGGGGCTGGCAGATGTCTAAAGCCGCGCTCTTCTCTGCGTTTTTATAAAGAAGCAGCAACAAAGACCATGTACCTATCGAACGATGTGTGATGTTACACTCTTTGGCATTGTGATTGCCGGGTGTGGAAAGTAATTTATTGAGTCTGTTGAGGGTTTTTTCCAGAAAGGCTCGGGTCTTTCTCAAGGGTGAAGAGGTCACTGGATGAAGCTTTGAGAAGCGTCAGGCCCCAAGTATCACACCGCTTTCCTTGTCATAGCTCCCCAGGAAAACTTGTTTTCTCTCAAAAGTGTGATAAATTTTGTGGTAAGAAAACATTTCACTTCACCAGACTTCAGAAGTTTGTGTCGTGTTTCACCTCGAAGTGACCCGACACAAACAGATCAAATCACCGGCTTTGCCATTTCACTTATTTCATTTCCTGAAAAAGTACATTTTCAACTATGCAGGTGAATATTAAAACAATGGCAAATATTTATTTAAAGAAATGGTCCCACTACTTTGGCTTTGGCTTTGTTTTGTGGTTAATTTAATTTCAGCTGTGATTCAGCGATAATTATCCAAACATAAATTTGGAAACATGAATGGATAAGTGTCATAAATTAAACGTCCACCAAAATGTCTCTTCTATGAGAACCTTTACATAAAATAGATGATTCTTAATGATGAAAACTACAAAACCGCAAAAACTCAAAATCTTAACAAGAATATTTGTCTTATTTCTAGTTAAAATGTTTCATTTTTAGTCAAAAACTCATTACACTTAAAACAAGACTCATTCCCAGAAAAATAACTTATTATTTGACAATTTTCACCTGTTTCAAGTACATTTTCACTTAAAATAATAAGACAAAATCTGCCAATGGAACAAGATTTTTTTGCTTGTAATGAGAAGATAAATCTTGTTCCACTGGCAGATTTTTCTACTTATTTCAAGTGAAAATCTACTTGAAACAGGTGAAAATTGTCAAATTACAAGTTATTTTTCTGGTAATGAGTCTTGTTTTAAGTGCAATGAGATTTTTTGATTAAAAATGAGACATTTTAATATTTCATAGCTCCCCAGGAAAACTTGTTTTCTCTCAAAAGTGTGATCAATTTTGTGGTAAGAAAACATTTCACTCCAGCAGACTTCAAAAGTTTGTGTCGTGTTTCACCTCGAAGTGACCCGACACAAACAGATCAAATCACCGGCTTTGCCATTTCACTTATTTCATTTCCTGAAAAAGTACATTTTCAACGTTTGTCGACAGATTTCAAGGATAATGGTCGTTCCTTCATCTCGCAGAGTGATCAATAATTGACATCCACTGACCTTGCAATTAGAATTTATCATGTTCATAAATGGAACATTAGATTGAATTGAAATTTGTTGGCAAAAAAAGTCAATGGTTATTACAGGATTATGATGCTGGAATGTCAAAGACGTCAGCTAAGCTACTATTGATGCCGCTGGCTCTCGTTTTGATTTCTTCCTCCATCTCGTGCTTTAATCTCCCAACACAGACAGTCTCATCAATTGCTGTTTCATGCTCATCTTTATTTCTTGCTGTTAAATTTTCTCACTTTGTACTACCGCAAGAGTTTCTGGTCTAATAATGAATATTTGCTAAATTATTTTCATCAACATAATATTAATATAAGAGAGTTTTCAGTGATTATTACTAGGAATGGGTGATATTTTACCGTTCATGATAAACCGTCCAAAAATTTCCCAATGGTAAGAATTTGTATCTCACGGTAAAAGAAAGGATAACGTTTTTGTGTAAAGTTGATTTATGGTTCTGTGTTAAATCCACGCACAACGTACAGGAAGGAAGGAAGGAAGGAAGGAAGGAAGGAAGGAAGGAAGGAAGGAAGGAAGGAAGGAAGGAAGGAAGGAAGGAAGGAAGGAAGGAAGGAAGGAAGGAAGGAAGGAAGGAAGGAAGGAAGGAAGGAAGGAAGGAAGGAAGGAAGGAAGGAAGGAAGGAAGGATATGAGCAAGAAAGGAAGGAAGGATATGAGCAAGAAAGGAAGGAAGGATATGAGCAAGAAAGGAAGGAAGGATATGAGCAAGAAAGGAAGGAAGGATATGAGCAAGAAAGGAAGGAAGGATATGAGCAAGAAAGGAAGGAAGGAAGGAAGGAAGGAAGGAAGGAAGGATATGAGCAAGAAAGGAAGGAAGGAAGGAAGGATATGAGCAAGAAAGGAAGGAAGGAAGGAAGGATATGAGCAAGAAAGGAAGGAAGGAAGGAAGGATATGAGCAAGGAAGGAAGGAAGGATATGAGCAAGAAAGGAAGGAAGGAAGGATATGAGCAAGAAAGGAAGGAAGGAAGGATATGAGCAAGAAAGGAAGGAAGGAAGGATATGAGCAAGGAAGGAAGGAAGGAAGGATATGAGCAAGGAAGGAAGGATATGAGCAAGGAAGGAAGGAAGGAAGGATATGAGCAAGAAAGGAAGGAAGGAAGGAAGGAAGGATATGAGCAAGAAAGGAAGGAAGGAAGGAAGGAAGGATATGAGCAAGAAAGGAAGGAAGGAAGGAAGGAAGGATATGAGCAAGAAAGGAAGAAGGAAGGAAAGAAGGATATGAGCAAGGAAGGAAGGAAAGAAGGATATGAGCAAGAAAGGAAGGAAGGAAGGATATGAGCAAGAAAGGAAGGAAGGAAGGATATGAGCAAGAAAGGAAGGAAGGAAGGATATGAGCAAGAAAGGAAGGAAGGAAGGAAGGATATGAGCAAGGAAGGAAGGAAGGAAGGATATGAGCAAGAAAGGAAGGAAGGAAGGAAGGATATGAGCAAGAAAGGAAGGAAGGAAGGAAGGATATGAGCAAGAAAGGAAGGAAGGAAGGATATGAGCAAGAAAGGAAGGAAGGAAGGAAGGATATGAGCAAGAAAGGAAGGAAGGAAGGAAGGATATGAGCAAGAAAGGAAGGAAGGAAGGAAGGATATGAGCAAGAAAGGAAGGAAGGAAGGAAGGATATGAGCAAGAAAGGAAGGAAGGAAGGATATGAGAAAGGAAGGAAGGAAGGAAGGAAGGATATGAGCAAGAAAGGAAGGAAGGAAGGATATGAGCAAGAAAGGAAGGAAGGAAGGAAGGAAGGAAGGAAGGATATGAGCAAGAAAGGAAGGAAGGAAGGATATGAGCAAGAAAGGAAGGAAGGAAGGAAGGATATGAGCAAGAAAGGAAGGAAGGAAGGAAGGAAGTATATGAGCAAGAAAGGAAGGAAGGAAGGAAGGATATGAGCAAGAAAGGAAGGAAGGAAGGATATGAGCAAGGAAGGAAGGAAGGATATGAGAAAGGAAGGAAGGAAGGAAGGAAGGATATGAGGAAGGAAGGAAGGAAGGAAGGATATGAGGAAGGAAGGAAGGAAGGAAGGATATGAGCAAGGAAGGAAGGAAGGAAGGATATGAGCAAGAAAGGAAGGAAGGAAGGAAGGATATGAGCAAGAAAGGAAGGAAGGAAGGAAGGATATGAGCAAGAAAGGAAGGAAGGAAGGATATGAGCAAGAAAGGAAGGAAGGAAGGAAGGATATGAGCAAGAAAGGAAGGAAGGAAGGATATGAGCAAGAAAGGAAGGAAGGAAGGATATGAGAAAGGAAGGAAGGAAGGAAGGAAGGATATGAGCAAGAAAGGAAGGAAGGAAGGATATGAGCAAGAAAGGAAGGAAGGAAGGATATGAGCAAGAAAGGAAGGAAGGAAGGAAGGATATGAGCAAGAAAGGAAGGAAGGAAGGATATGAGCAAGAAAGGAAGGAAGGAAGGAAGGATATGAGCAAGAAAGGAAGGAAGGAAGGATATGAGCAAGGAAGGAAGGAAGGATATGAGAAAGGAAGGAAGGAAGGAAGGATATGAGGAAGGAAGGAAGGAAGGAAGGATATGAGCAAGAAAGGAAGGAAGGAAGGAAGGAAGGATATGGGCAAGAAAGGAAGGAAGGAAGGAAGGATATGAGCAAGAAAGGAAGGAAGGAAGGAAGGAAGGATATGAGCAAGAAAGGAAGGAAGGAAGGAAGGAAGGATATGAGCAAGAAAGGAAGGAAGGAAGGAAGGATATGAGCAAGAAAGGAAGGAAGGAAGGAAGGATATGAGCAAGAAAGGAAGGAAGGAAGGAAGGAAGGATATGAGCAAGGAAGGAAGGAAGGAAGGATATGAGCAAGGAAGGAAGGAAGGAAGGATATGAGCAAGGAAGGAAGGAAGGAAGGAAGGAAGGAAGGAAGGAAGGAAGGAAGGAAGGAAGGAAGGAAGGAAGGAAGGAAGGAAGGAAGGAAGGAAGGAAGGAAGGAAGGAAGGAAGGAAGGAAAGATAAATTCCCGTTGATGAGGTTTTTGTGTAACAAACGGATCTGAGTCATTCCAGTTTTGCAGTACAGGTGTAACTAATTTAATTGGTTTTTATTAATTCAATTTAATTGGTGTAGTTTAGTATTTAGTATCTTTTAGAGCAGTGATTTGGCTCCAAAGACTGAATGTGGTGATAGATTTAAAGTTACAAAGGTGGAGTTGAATTGGTATTTTTTTTAATCATAATTTTTATCGTTATCGGGATAAATGCCAGAAATTACCGTGATACATTTTTTAGTCCATACCGCCCATCCCTAATTATTACATCAAACAAGCCAAAGTTTACACTACAAAAACCCCCAATAATGGTTGTTTTCCTTTTCCTATGAACAGATGTCAGCATATTTCACAAATGCATGCAAAGTTATGTGGTGACACGTACAGCGTGCTGCATTTGGATGACATGTTGAATACGCCAGATGAATGTCCCTGGAAAATGATGCATCCTTTTGCTTCGGTGCCAGGTTTTATGAATTGCCTTGGTCCAGCAGCGACACATTAACCACCTTTTGCAGAAAGATGCAGGCGACCTCTGCTACTTGAAATGTGAGGACAGATCAGCTCCTTTTATTGTGGAAAACAGGGACGTGCACACATTACAGCGCGTCTTATCTCATTGCTGCTATTTTGCATGTGTTTGGGGCTCGTCATGTTCAATTTGGCTGTACACGCATATCAGATGATGGCGTTTAAAACAATATCAGATGTAATTCCCTAAACCTCCTCTTCCAAGACGCACACAAACAACGAATAAATAAATGCATAGTGTTGAATTCTCATTCATAGTGGGCGCAGTTATCTCATTACAGTAGTTCTTTTGCTCAATTTTACAGCGAAGAATGGAAACCGGAAAATGAAGTGTAGCTTACAGCCGTGACATTGTGTGTCTCACAAAGCCAGTGGCAATGTTGCTGATCATCTGAGTCAAGAAAATGGAAAATATTGCAGGTGAATATTAAAACAATCGCAAATATTTATTTACAGAAATGATCCCACTACTTTGACTTTGGCTTTGTGTCGTGGTTAATTTAATTTCAGCTGTGATTCAGCTATTATTATCCAAACATAAATTTGGAAACATGAATGGATAAGTGTCAAAAATTAAACGTCCACCAAAATGTCTCTTCCATGAGAACCTTTACATAAAATACATGATTCTTAATTATGAAAACTACCAAACCGCAAAATATACACTGCTAAAACTCAAAATCTTAACGAGAATATTTGTCTTATTTCTAGTTAAAATGTCTCATTTTTAGTCAAAAACTCTCATTACACTTAAAACAAGAGTCATTCCCAGAAAAATAACTTGTTATTTGACAATTTTCACCTGTTTCAAGTACATTTTTACTTAAAATAAGTAGAAAAAAATCTGCCAATGGAACAATATTTTTTTGCTTGTAATGAGAAGATAAATCTTGTTCCATTGGCAGATTTTTTCTACTTATTTTAAGTGAAAATTTACTTGAAACAGGTGAAAATTGTCAAATAAAAAGTTATTTTTCTGGTAATGAGTCTTGTTTTAAGTGTAATGAGATTTTTTTTTGACTAAAAATGAGACATTTTAACTAAAAATAAGACAAATATTCTTGTTAAGATTTTGAGTTTTTGCAGTGTAGTCAAACTTAAGGCATCATCATTGTTTCCACTTCATACCTTCAAATGTAAACTTCTCTTGCTTGTAGGTTAAATGTAGAACATTTTTTTAGTGTATAATTTAGTCATGAGCGTAAAAAAAGAATCTAATCTGCATCTCTCTTTGATTCTCAGAGAATTAAAGCATTAGCATTGACAAAATCTGAGTTATATGCAGAATTAAAGGAAAATTAAATCTCACAAACAACTGGAATCTCAAGATTCATAAATGACAGAGATGCAGAGGACAACAGACAGAGAATATCGCGTTGTAATAGTTTACACAGTGCAGACATTTAATCAGAGGGGGCATGTTTTATTTTCCTTGCCCGGGGCTTATTTTAATCAGCATCGGACCTATCGTTGTTGGTGGCTTCCACTGTCATCTCGGTGTTTACTTTTAATCTCACTCTTGCTGATTGGATGAGAAACGAAAATGATGGAGCGAGTTTGGGAGGGGAGGATGGATAAATGAAGGGCATGGGGGACCGGAGGCTGCAGAGATTCTGACTTGTACACTTTAGCGACAGCAGTAGTCCAGACATTTAGACGTACATCTCTGGTATTCCACATGTGCAACAGGTTCTTCTGGGAAAGTAGAGTGTGTAACGTCCTGCCCAATTCTCTGCTGGGTCCAATGGAACAGGGGTCTGCAACCCAAAATGTTTTAGAGCCATATTGGACCAAAAACACAAAAAACAAATATGTCTGGAGCCGCAAAAAATGAAAAGTCTTGTATCAGCCTTAGAATGAAGGCAACACATGCTGCATGTTTCTATATTAGTTAGAACTGGGGGAAGATTTTTTTTCATTATTCACTTCGAGAAAAAAGTCATAATGTCAAGATTAATGTTGAAGTACAATCTTGATAAAAAAGTCGAAATGTCGAGAAAAAAGTCGAAATGTTGAGAAAAAAGTTGAAATGTCGTGAAAAAAGTCAAAAGGTCAAGATTAATGTTGAAGTTCAATCTTGATGAAAAAGTCGAAATGTTGATAAAAAAGTTGAAATGTTGAGAAAAAAGTCAAAAATGTCGAGAAAAAAGTCGAAATGTCGAGAAAAAAGTCGAAATGTCGAGAAAAAAGTCGAAATGTCAAGATTAATGTTGAAGTACAATCTTGATAAAAAAGTCGAAATGTCGAGAAAAAAGTCGAAATGTTGAGGAAAAAAGTCAAAATGTCGAGAAAAAAGTCGAAATGTCAAGATTAATGTTGAAGTTCAATCTTGATGAAAAAGTCAAAATGTTGATAAAAAAGTTGAAATGTTGAGAAAAAAGTCGAAATGTCGAGAAAAAAGTCAAAAGGTCAAGATTAATGTTGAAGTTCAATCTTGATGAAAAAGTCGAAATGTTGATAAAAAAGTTGAAATGTTGAGAAAAAAGTCGAAAATGTCGAGAAAAAAGTCGAAATGTCGAGAAAAAAGTCGAAATGTCGAGAAAAAAGTCGAAATGTCAAGATTAATGTTGAAGTACAATCTTTATGAAAAAGTCGAAATGTTGATAAAAAAGTCGAAATGTTGATAAAAAAGTCGAAATGTCAAGATTAATGTTGAAGTACAATCTTGATAAAAAAGTCGAAATGTCGAGAAAAAAGTCGAAATGTTGAGGAAAAAAGTCAAAATGTCGAGAAAAAAGTCGAAATGTCAAGATTAATGTTGAAGTTCAATCTTGATGAAAAAGTCAAAATGTTGATAAAAAAGTTGAAATGTTGAGAAAAAAGTCGAAATGTCAAGATTAATGTTGAAGTACAATCTTTATGAAAAAGTCGAAATGTTGATAAAAAAGTCGAAATGTCGAGAAAAAAGTCGAAATGTCGAGAAAAAAGTCGAAATGTCAAGATTAATGTTGAAGTATAATCTTGAGAAAAAAGTTGAAATGTCGAAATGGCGAGAAAAAAGTCGAAATGTCGAGATTCTTGTTGAAGTACAATCTCAAGAAAAAAGTTGAAAGGTCGAGAAAAAAGTCAAAATTTCGAAGACAAAAGTCGAAATGTCGAGATTAAAATGGAAAGGAAAAAGGAAGAAAAAAAAGAAAAAGAAAAAAAGGAGAAAAAAGGGGAAAAAAAGAAGAAAAAAAGGTCAAACATTTTTGAAAAAGCTCCAGGGAGCCACTAGGGCGGCGCTAAAGAGCTGCATGCTCTTTAGCGCATTCCATTGCAGGGGTTGCCGACCCCCGCAATGGAAGACGTGATGGCACTTGGTTTTTGTGTGCACACATGAGCTACAGCCTCCTACGCTCGCCTGTGTCTCCTTTAATGCATGTAGGCATTTTAGCTTTGTCAAACACGTTCATTTCTTACATATTTTCTGATTAAAAGCTTTTCTGAGAGACTTTCCTGTGCAGGTTTGTGCAGAGAGAGCGTTGTGTCCTGTGCAGATTGTTCAGCTCCTTGAGGCACATTTGTGATATTGGGCTTTATAATAAACATAATTCACTTTTCTTGACCAAAAGCACTCTGGATAAAAGCACAGTATAAATTGTGTCCATTTACCACCACCGCCATTTATGTTTAGTGATGTAGCGACTGTTTCTGACATGTCTGGGATGAGTGCTTCCCTTATGTCGAGCGCTTTCTCCCCAACACATACCATCGTTGATTTGTAGTCGGTCACAGCCGAGCTGAAACTAGTAGGCCCAGGAAGATCAAAGATACTTGTGATCACGCTGTCGACATTCTGATTGGCTTTGGTAGGAGACCAAATGGACTAATTCATCATCAAAACAATCAGTGAAGCATACAAATGAGTTCTTGCATGTATTGGTGTGGCATTGCTGGAACACATGCTTGTAAATGCAGGTTTGGGTTTATTATTATTGGGTTAGGTCAACTTATGATGAAGTTTTTGCTTTTTCAAAATTGGAACCTCCACCAAGGATGGATGCAGTTTCACCGACTATTGAAACGATTAGTCGACTGATCGGATAATTAGTAATTTTTTTTAACTTAGTATGAGGTTGCTTTAGTTATGTGGCATAATAAATACAAGAAAGATGGTACTAGAGTCCTGCTATAGCGGGACTGTTTTCTTCATCCTCCTCACACCCACATCCGCAAAACTCTGAGAATTCATGCCCGCACGGCGCACAATAATAGAGATGCATTGATTTAGTTTTTTCTCCCGTCCCGCAAGAGAAAAGTCCAGACAAATCTATCTGATTTAATGTTAACATGATAATTGTGGAGTTTGATGGATAATTGACAGTTCATAGGCACCTGACTGAAAGTTAGATGCAAATCCATTATTGTCATCACACAAGCTTTTTCGCCTTTCGCGCTGCATCAATTATGATGGAGGTTATAACAACGAGAGTAGCTGTGAGTGGCTCTAATAATACTTATAAATAACATGAAATAAACAAAGTTAACGAATTAATTTAACAAATGAAAAAAAGGCTTAATATCTTACCAAGGCAAGTCCGTTTCGTTCAACACTCCGACGTGCTTTCTCTTCAAATGCATTACCGACGTGCTCCTGTGAAAAGCAACGTCGGCTTTGCAAACCTTTCAAGTCATCTTTTTATTCGCTGTATCGAGGCTAAAATGCTCCCAAACTTTTGAAGTTTTATAACCCGCAGCTGCTGAGACGCTATCGTGCATGACGACTCTCGGCAGAGATTGTATTGAAGTGAGACGCCTCACTCCGTTGGAAAAACACGTCTGGCGACAATTGTCGACAATGGAATTCATTGTCGACTATTTTGATTATCGATTTTTGTCGACAACGTCGACGAATCGTTGCAGCCCTACTTAAGTATGTGGTGTTTTTCCCCCAAGTGGGGTAAAAATTGAGAGGAAGGTCTTCTCTGAAGAGCGGGTGGTTTTAACCTTCAAGAGAGGTGCTGGGTCGGGTCTCACAGTGGAGTAGCTGCACCTCCAGGTGGAAATGAGCTCAATGAGGTGTTTGGTCATCTGGTCCGAATGTAGAGGAGAAGGTCTCTGTGAGACGAGAACTCAGACCCAGAATCCACTACGGCAGGGGTCGGCAACCCAAAATGTTGAAAGAGCCATTTTGGACCGAAAACACAAAAAACAAATATGTCTGGAGCCGCAAAAAATGAAAAGTCTTGTATAAACCTTAGAATGAAGACAACACATGATGCATGTTTTCTATATTAGTTATAACTGGGGAGAGATTTATTTTTTCATTATGCACTTCGAGAAAAATGTCGAAATTCTCGAGGAAAAAGTCAAAATGTCTAGAGAAAAAAGTCGAAATGTTGCGAAAAATGCTGAAGTACAATCTTGAGAAAAAACTTGAAATTTTGAGAAAAAAGTCGAAATGTCGAGAAAAAAGTTGAAATGTTGAGAAAAATGTCGAAATTTCGAGAGAAAAGTCGAAATGTCAAGATTAATGCTGAAGTACAATCTTGAGAAAAAACTTGAAATTTTGAGGAAAAAGTCCAAATGTCGAGAAAAAAGTCAAGATTTCGGGAGAAAACTCACAATTTTGAGGGAAATAGTCAACATTTCGTGAAAAAAGTCGAAATATCGAGATTAATGTTGAAGTACAATCTCGAGAAAAAAGTCGAAATGTCGAGAAAAAAGTCAAAATTTTGAGAAAAAAGTCGAAATGTTGAGATTAAAATAGGAAAGGAAAAAGGAAGAAAAGAGAAAAACGAAAAAAAAAAATAAAAAAGGAAAAAAGAAGAAAAAAAAGAGGTAAAAAAGGAGAAAAAAAAGGAAAAAAGAGGTCAAACATATTTGAAAAAGCTCCAGGAGCCACTAGGGCTGCGCTAAAGAGCCGCATGCGGCTCTAGAGCCGCGGGTTGCCGATCCCTGCACCATGGCCGTGACATCTGTAACCCTGGAGGAGCTGAAGGATGTGGATGGGGATGGAAAGCTCACGGATCTCAAGTCAGACTATAACTCAACCCTCAAAAAATGGATCGACAAATAACCACAAGTACAAGGTGCAGGTTGACAAGTGGGTGTTTACAACTTTTTTATTGTTTAGTATTGTATACATGTGTCTGTCCAATGCTGAGGTGGAGAAAGGGAGTTTTCTTCCCCTAATCTGCTGTTAGCAAGCACTGCACATTTCAATCTCAATCGTCCAAATAGTCAGGAATATATAGGATAATCCAATTTTCACCCTCAATGGTCTCATGCGTCTGTTGCTGTTCTGCTAGGAAAATTACTTTGGGACTGATCAATTCAGGTCATATTCAGCATGTACAAATCTAATGCATTTAAATGTGTGCATGCTCACAGAGAAATCAGACTTGCAGTCGGCTGCGTATTCAGGGAGCTGAAACCTGCTGATCTAATAAGATTGGTTCCTGTGTCAATAATTCATGACTCTCTGGTCAATTCCGGGTATCCTATTCCACTCAGAGTGTCTTCGTGTCTGATTGGGTCTTAATGAGAGCTTTTTATAATTAAAATTAATTTGATGGGACGGTATCTGCTGCTCCCGCCGACCGCAGAACCGAATCTATCCCACAGCTGACAACAAATTGCATAAATAAATTATAGTATAAATAAATTCAAGTCTAAATTGAGCTTAATCAATTATTAAAAGGCGTCACCATGGCACACAATGAGTCTTAATACTCTTGATTTTAATGAATTCACATCTGTCAGCGCTGGCATGACAGCAGCTCTCTGCAGTGGCATGATGAACATAAATTGTGCAGAATATTATTTGTCTCTCAAACTTGAGCAATGTAGGTGTCCTTAAAATATAACTGAAATGTTGGAAAATTGGAAGACTTTTCAAAGTTTATTTCTGAAATGTGATACAATCTGCACCTTTAACTCAAGCTAGAGCAAAGGTTAGTTTCAAGGCAACACTGAGCTAATGTAATACCAACCATTATATATTCACCGAATATATACACATATGTTATTACACTGTAGTTAAGGAACATGATTTTCAGCCTGCATATATTTACTCAGATTCGTAGCTCTTTTACTTTTTTGTTTTCACTCTGACAGGTTTTTCTTTTATTTACTTCAGTCTTGTCTTTCTTGCCCTTTGTCGACATATTTAGACCAAAGGTGCCCTTTAAAAATAGCAGACTAAAACCTAACCAGTATTTGAAAACAACCTCTCATGACTTGACCTTTTTTGAGGGAAAAAAACCTTGATAGGATTTTCTTCTGTTCAATTAAATCTTGATTTGTCAGCTTCTGAAAGAGCCAGAAACACGAAATGTAAAGCACACGAGAGTTTAAATGATCAGTCTCGCTTCTCTGTTTGTGTCTTTGCATCGGAATTAAAGGTCAAGTTGGTCATATGTGTGAGAATAATCGCATATGAAGTGCACTCACACCGGATCAGGTTTGAAAAAAGAAAATCCTACAAATTTTGTTCCACGTCTATAAAAAAAAACAAAAAAGAGAGAAAAAAAGACAGGTAAAATAAATGGAATTCGCTTTGATCTTTGATCAATTTTTTTTTTTAGCCTGATGTATGTAAGATGTAAGAGGTTTTAATATAATATACATTTAACAAGGTCCTTAAATAGTTCAATCCTACTAATTTACAACTTTTGTTGTGTTAATCTACAAAAATCTTCACGTTTTTTACACAGAAATATTTCATGGTTTAAATAGTTTAATTAATTCCAACAAAGTTCAATGCATTTTCTAGCTTTTAAGAGTTCATTATAATTAATTTATATCCCAATTTGTAATCCAGTTTATTCCAATTCATAATCCAATTAAAATTGAATGTAACACATATTTATAAAAAAAAAAACCTAAAAGAACCCTAAAAGGCTGCATTGAATCTTGAATTTAGAGCAATCCCCCATTCTGAGCAGGCACTAGGCGACAGTGGGGAGTAAGAAAAAGAAAAAACCTGGGTAACGGGGCTGAAAAAGCTGCCATCAGTGAACTTTATGAAAAATAAAAGTTCAAAGCCTAATCTTAAAGATAGTGAGTGTTTGCTTCTTGAACGCTAACTGGGAGTAAGTTCCACGAAAAAGGAGCCCGATAACTTCAGGCCCTGGTTCCCATTTTACTTTAGGAAACTTTTGGAATCACAAGTCTGCAGTTTGAGATGGAAGCGGTGTAATGAGATGATATGGAACCATAAGTACCTTAAGATAAGAGGAAGCTTAAGGGCTTTATATGAGATGAGAAGTATTTAAAATGCAATCCTGAATTTAATACAAAGCCAATAACCCAACCAAGATTGGGGAATTGTGATCTTTCCTGCTAATCCTCATCAGAGCTCTGGCTGTAGCATTGTGGACCAGCTGGAGAAAGTTGAGAGTAATTTTAGTACGATGTACTTACAAGGAATAACAGATCTTGAAGTGACAAATGCATGGACTCGTTTTCCTGCGTCTCTTTGAGATACAATTTTCCTTTATTCTTTTATTTACTTTATTATTATTATTACAATATTATGAAGGAGAGTGAAGGCTGTTATGCAAACCTATTTTATGTGTGATTTACAGGAAAAATTATGGACAAAAATAACTCTAGTTGTACTACATGCCAAGACAATGGGGACATGGCAACTTCTAAAGTGCTCAAGTCCTAAGAAATATTGGGGGATGAGCATTTAACTTTATATATATATATATATATATGGATAGATAGATAGATGTGAGGGAAAGAGGTTCCTCACCTGAATACATTAGATGAGCAAAGAGAGATCTTCTCCAAAGAATCTAAAGTATTAACTTATTATAGCCCAACTGCACTTTATAGGTTGAGTTAAACTTCCTGCTGTTACATGTGCACTTTATTTGTTTGTTTTTTTTTTTTTTTATCCCCGTTTTGATCCCACTTAGGAGAAGGGGATATTTTTTGAGCCTTTTATTTTCCTCCAAATGAGGTTAGACATAGTTACATGGAAAATTTAACTGACCAATGCACTTCTTGTACGATGTTTGTGATGCATATGGTTCATTGTTTTACATTGAGCTGCTTAAAAGAACAATTAATCTTAATTTAGTCTTCACAAATGTAAAGTGGGGGGCTATATTGTGTTTGTATTTATGAAGGAATGTTACATTCAGGTCAGAAGCTTTTTTTGTGGAAAGTTGAATAAACACTGGCATAAAGCAAGCATATTTGCCCTTCCTCATGTTGTTAACAGTATTAAAAACATACAAAAAAATACCTAAACGTAATTTAGAACAGCAAAAAGTGTGTGAATAAATGTGCAAGTTAACTATGGACAACATGCGATTAATCGCGATTAAAAAAAATCGATTCATATGTCTAAAGATCGATTTTTTGTATTTATTTATTTATTATTTTTTTTTTCTTTTATTTATTTATTTTTTTTTTTTTCATCATTACATTACAACTTTTGGTTATTTTTTTTGTTTATCCCCAAAAAAGGAATGTTTTGTTGGACACGAGAATAACTGGTGCCATGTTTTTGCCTTTAAATATGTTTAAAGGTATGAAAACATTAAAGTGTTAGGTTATAATTGCATAAATTGTCTATATTTCATTACTTTATATACTGTCTTGGGGTTACATTTGCAAAAAATGCTAAAAACCAAATGCTCAAAAATTAAAAACCAAAATAGACCGAAAATGGAACAAAAAAAAATAAATAAATAAATAAATAAAATATATATATATATATACATACATAATGATATTTGCAGACAGAGATAGAAACCCCTTGTAAATTAGAGACTAGCATCGCTCCTGTGTGAGGTTTTCCTCGCCGGTCCCGTCTCCTCACAGCCAAAAGTGGCTCCGATATCCAGCGGTCTCGGCGGACGCAGAAGTGTGTTAAAGAAGGCATCACAAGTTCATTCTTTCCCCGCCTAAACCTCGGCGTGGCTGGAATTCATCACAGGATCAGACCTTTTCTCATCAAACCCAGGAAAGTGTAGCTAATGCAATTTCACTAAGTCAGTGCCTGACTTGATTAGATGTGGGCTGGAGAGTGCATGGTTAGACACCACAGGGGTCTCCACGGGTGTCACCGTGTGTGGGAGGATATTTAAACATGTGGTGTCTGTAGTTCTGCCTGAGCTGCTTTTATTGACTTCCTGTAACATCTTTTACTTTGTAAATGTGTGTATTTAAAGCAATTCTACCACATGGGTGTATTTGACAGTATTTCTACCTGTTTGTCCTTGGCCTTGACTCATGAATATTTATTTTAACTCAGATTTGTGGCATGTGTGTTGCAGACGGAGCGGTGGCCCCTCGAGGGGGATTTAAGGCAGATTTGTCCACATTAGAATGTGCCATTTTTTATTTATTTTTCTTGCCCAGATTTCAGTTGCCATCCCACTGAGCACCGATCCTTCCTCTGCACCCTCGTGACTAATCTTGGATCACACTACATCTCTGGAGACACGAATCCACATACACACTTATCCAGCTTACACTAACAAATACTGAATGACTCCAAAGAAAAATCATCACACAAAGCTCTCAAAAACCAATTCAAACTTGGACACACTGTTGAGAAAAGGCTGGTTTGGTGGCATTCTGACCTGAAACCGAAGCCTCTGTCACATGGAGACAACTGTGAAAAATGCCATGCATATTAATATGGCCCTGGTTAATATTCATCAGTGCCACGGCCCGTTGGCAGCTGGTCCCAGGCCCATTTGGATCAATGGGGTCTCTGCCTCGCGCCTTTGTCTGACACAGATGCAGATGTTTAGAGCATGAAATTAAATTGGTCACCATCAATAGCTGTTTGTGTGTGTGTGTGTGTGTGTGTGTGTGTAGTTTTCATTTTTCTGCTGGTGGCATGTGTGTGACATTGACTACGTTTACATGCAGTCAAAAGTCTGGTTATTGCTAATATTCCGGTTACTGAAACATTCAGAATATTCCGTTTACATGGTGATTAATCATTCAGGATATCTGGATCAAACCAGCGACGCACGGAGAACGTGATGACGCAATTACCGTCATTTCCGCTTCTTCTTCCTGTATCCAAATTCAAAACAAATGCTGCTTCGCGCAGCTTCTTGTAAATCTCGCTATCCCGTTACTTTCTACCGTCTACAAATGCCAAAATGTTCATATCCTTCATTACATTTATGAAGTGATTAGTCTCCTCCTGGTCTTGTGTTTCTCCGTGTTTATAAGAACTTCCTGGACTCAAAAGACCAGGATTCCTTGCGAACAGAGCATGTGCAGAAAACAAATTCATGTTCCGTTTAGGGCTGGGTATCGATTCAAATGTCAAGAATCGATTCGATTCCGATTATTAATATTCAGAATCGATTATCAAGGTTTGATTCGATTCCGATATTGATTTGGGTTAGTGTTATTAAAACTGTTTTTTGAGCTGTTGCCTGAATTATATGACTGTAAAATAACTAGTGAAATAATAATTTCACAATAATTTTTGTGAAATAACTAAGAAATAAATAACTCAAACAGGCCTTTCAATATCCATTTAAAGTGCAAAAAGAAAGAAATTGCAACAGTTCATGCAGTAAACAAATCATTTTAGCTTATCTAATTTATTCTGTCACCACGCACACATATTGCCATGAAGCACCTGGCATTTTTCAGAAGTGTCATGACAAACTGTGTGTCCAACTACTGGGATTAAAGTTCACCTGGCGAAAATGATGAAAAAAAAATAAAATCGATCTTTAGACATAAGAATCAATTTTTAGGAATTAATATGAGAATCGATTTGGAATCGGAAAATCGATTTTTTTCAACACAGGCCTAGTTCCGTTTGATTGGGATTTCCGTTAGGCGTTTACATGACCGAATATTCAGGGTTTAAAAGGAGTAACCCAGGGGTCATATTAGGGCTGGGCGATATGGACCAAAAGTCATATCTCGATATTTTCTAGCTGAATGGCGATACTCGATATATATTGATATTTTTTCTGTGCCTTAATTGGGGTTTCCCCCAAAGCATTATAGCATAGCATCTCTGTTAGCATCTCTGTTAGCTTCATTTTTTTCTGAGGCAAACGCTTAAAAAAACAGTCAGTTTTAATACAAAGCCTCGTGCCAAATGTCACACAGGTTCCTTTATTAACAGAGGTCTGCACAATATCAAAATGTATAAAACAAATGAAATAAAAATAAACTGCCTGCATATATAGAATAAAAATGCTTCTTGAATAAAATAAAACAAATATCCCTTTCCTGCATAACAATTGAATTAAAATACACGTACAATTAATACAATGTAGACAGTAACAGGCAGACTTTTCCACTGAGGTTGACAGTTGTGCAAATAAAACATTTGTGCAAATCTCAAATAAAACATTCAAGTCAATTTGTCACAATATTATCTATATCAAAATCATAAAAAAAGAAAAAAAAAATCTTTTTTTTTTAAAAATCGATATAAACGATATTGTTTCATACCATATCGCGTTTGAAAATATATCGATATATATTCAAATCTCGATATATATCGCCCAGCCTTAGGTCATATTCGGGTTTTTAAAAACCCGAATATGAGCAAATTCGGGTTATTCAAAGGGGTTATTGGTGTTTACATGGCCGTGAAAATTTGGGTTATTGCCAATATTCGGGTTTTAAAAGGGTTATTGATGCATGGAAACGCAGTCAGTCTGACATGAGGGAAGTTTTCCGGTTGTAAGTTGGTGACGGCAAAAGTGAAAACCTCATCCGGCTCCGCTTACATCTGCTGATCAGCGAGTGAGGAGGAGAACAGGGGAGGATAAGATGGAGCAATGGGGATGAACAAGAAATTGCGTTGGCGGCAGCTTTGTTTAGAAGCTTGTAATTGAAGCTTAACCGAATTGGAACCGAGGCGAGGATGAATGGAGAGTGAGATGGAGAAAGACAAAGTTTGAGTGAATTACAGCTCATCTTTGTCTCGTCTTAGCAACGAGACGCCGGGTTTTACTGACCAGGAAAAATTTCACGGCAACAGATTAGAATCGGAAGAGGTTTGATGCAAAAGTACGGGACGGATTTGAAAGCTTTTGCTTGTTATTTCAGCGAAGTAACAGAGCGTGTTGTCTCCCACACGTCACAAATGAAACTTGTTCCATTAGAAATGTATTTAAGGACCTGGCACGGGGAACAATGGGCTGATATGCATTTGAATGCAAGGCTGCGAAGGCCGCGCGACAAACGCAGAGCCGGCTTTCACGCGACGGCGAGGTGTCTTTGTATTAAAGCACATGAGCTGCGCAAGGCCATATTCTACATGGAAATGAAACAGAAGGATACTGTTGAATGAGGCTTTGTGTCAAGCTGAAAGCCATTTCAACACACACACATGTACACACAAAACTACTCATTTCTGAAACACCTTCTTCGCGTTTGATGATGAAGACAAAAATATGAGCCCGATCACAATGAATTTGTTCATGCATTTGGTGTAAATCAAAAAAGTAACAATGAATTTCATTCAGTTCGCCCCCTCCCCACTTAATTAATGTCTTGTTGCAGCGATGTTGGCGCTATACAACAAAAGAGTCTGCTTTTTCTTTTGTTCTTACACACCAGCTCATTTATTCCCTGTGAAACTACGTAAACATGTGGCTCTGTTCTGCGTGCACGTGCAGCGTTCTTTGAAATATAAAGGAGGGCGTGCCCGCAAACAATCCTTCCCCTCGGGCAGTTCGCCACGTTGACAACAAGTGGCAGTGTGTTCTCTATCAATTCTATCGATTACTTCAGGATGACTGAAGGTAATGAGCTTTGGTGTTCTGTCGCTCCCCTGTGATCTCACCTTCTCCCCCGTCTGCAGCGCCGTCTCTCACCCCGGGGATGTTGCATGGCAATGATTTTCTGATTAACCCCGTTAGGTGTTGGGATCACCCACGCAGTGACGCAGAGGCATGAAGGGGTGGGGACATGTGGGATAAACTCGTGACGGAGAGCCAGCTTGATTGAGTGATGTTTTTATTACGGCTGTTGGTATATTACTTTTATGATTGATTATTTTAATATTTTGAGTCATTCCTGCGCAGCAACCAGAGCTAATCGCTATGACAACAAGAGCACAAGTGGAAAGAGTTATCCAGATGATTATTAGGGATGTGCTTCTCTCCCTTACCCGTTGATTCTGCATGGTTTTAAAACATTCAAGGATTTTACATTGTTTAATAAAAAGGATTAGATTTGATTTGTGGTGATTAGATTTTACATTGTCTGGTAGTTGGATATTCATGTTCCACTGTAAACGGGGGGAAAAAGATATTAAGAATGTGGTTAGTTGTGGTTGTTTCAAAATAGATGCAGTATGTTTAATAAAGAGAGATAATAAAAAGAGTATTTTTGGTACTGATTAGTAAGTGATTTTGCATGATTTATAACTCAGATTGCTTTCTGTCACATTCAGTGAATATCGCCCCCCTACCTGATGGTTGCCCATCTACTGAAGAGTATTAGGTCAGGCAGGAGAAAAATAAAAAATAATATTTTAGAGGAGGAAGATTTTTTTTTCATTATGCACTTCGAGAAAAAAGTCGAAATGTCGAGAATAATGTTGAAATATAATTTTGAGAAAAAAAATCGAAATGTCGAGATTAATGTTGAAATACAATTTTGTGAATAAAGTCGAAATTTTGTGAATAAAGTCGAAATTTCGAGAATAATGTTGAAATACATTTTAGCTTTTTTCTCGAAATTGTACTTCAACATTAATCTCGACATTTCAACTTTTTTCTCGACATTTCGGCTTTTTTCTTGAAATTGTACTTCAACATTAATCTCAACATTTCGACTTTTTTCTCGACATTTCAACTTTTTTCTCCAAGTGCATAATGAAAAAAAAATCTTCCTCCTCTAAAAGACTATTTTTATTTTTCTCCTGCCTGGCCCTAATACTCTATAATAAAAGATATTAAGAATGTGGTTAGTTAGGTTGTTTCAAAATAGATGCAGTATGTTTAATAAAAAGAGATAATAGAGTATTTTTGGTACTGATTAGTAAGTGATTTTGCATGATTTATAACTTTCAGTGACTATTGCCCCCCTACCTGATGGTTGCCCATCAACGGAAGAGTATTAGGGTCAGGCAGGATAAAAATAATATTTTAGAGGAGGAAGATTTTTTTTTCATTATGCACTTCGAGAAAAAAGTCGAAATGTCGAGAATAATGTTGAAATACAATTTTGAGAAAAAAAATCGAAATGTCGAGATTAATGTTGAAATACAATTTTGTGAATAAAGTCGAAATTTTGTGAATAAAGTCGAAATTTCGAGAATAATGTTGAAATACATTTTAGCTTTTTTCTCGAAATTGTACTTCAACATTAATCTCGACATTTCAACTTTTTTCTCGACATTTCAACTTTTTTCTCCAAGTGCATAATGAAAAAAAAATCTTCCTCCTCTAAAATACTATTTTTATTTTTCTCCTGCCTGGCCCTAATACTCTTCCGTAAAAGATATTAAGAATGTGGTTAGTTAGGTTGTTTCAAAATAGATGCAGTATGTTTAATAAAAAGAGATAATAAAAAGAGTATTTTTGCTACTGATTAGTAAGTGATTTTGCATGATTTATAACTCAGATTGCTTTCTGTCACATTCAGTGAATATCGCCCCCCTACCTGATGGTTGCCCATCACATGAGGACACTAAAAAGAAATAAAAACCCTGGCTGCATGAATTGAAGACAGTGGGGACAGACTTGATGTCCATCATCCAGAAATGACATACTCTGTATTTAACAGCATCGTAAGAGCTTACCGGTAACTCTTTTGCAGAAAAGGATAAACAAAGAGCATTAACCATTAGCTATACTCTTTTAAAATCTGCATCACTAACATCCGAATGAAGAGTTTGGTCACATACCGGTTTATTTTAATTTTATTTTCTTTAATTTAATGGAAACAGGCAATAACATACACATGTACACTGACAAACAGACAAAAACTAGACCAAAATCCTGACAAAAACAACAGAACAAAACAAAAGCCTAATAAAAGAAAAACAAACAAACAGGACTGAAAACAAATAGGCTGTAAATAGACAAAAAAATTATATTATAATTATACATTTACTCAAAACTTATTTTTTTTTTTCCATTTTCTGTTATGCATTTCTACTTTGTCATGATTTATCGCGACAATTTTTTCCAAAATAAATTGGCTTCGCACTTTAGTTAGAAAAAAAAAACTAATTCAAATTCCTTTTTGATTGAGCCTTAAATATATATATTTTCCCTAAAATAATAATTGTATTTACAATCTGTGGGCAATTTGCATCAAGTACTCCCTACAAAATATTTAGCGTATGATTTATAGATTCCTTCTCTCTGTTGGTCAGTGAATAAACGTAATCACGTTAACAAACTTTTTAAGTTTGTTAATTCCAGTTCCTCTTTACAATCTTAATACTTATGTGCTGTCCAAACAATGCTGAGCAGTCCTTGTAAGATGAACAAAGTAGAAGAGATGTTGACAGAAATCAATAAAAAAACCATGTCCCACTCGTCACATTATACAATAACATGTGAACCAAAAGCATTTGCGTTGCAGTCGCCTCCTTTTAAAGCCTGAAAGGTAATGACGCATTATTGATCGGCATGTTCACCTCTACATGTCTCATCAGAATCCACTGGACTACCATGACCATGTATATTAGCACTGAATTGTGTCTTGTAGCACCTGATTTGCATTTCCAGAGGATTTAAAAGGTGAATTCCTTGTGAGGAAGTGAGTGCTGAAGAGAGATGCACAGAAAAGCCGTAACAATGCAGCCCGCAGTAATATTTTCATTGCAGAAGATTTAATTTTTACTCTCCTTTTTACCTGTCCTCGCCCTGAGCCTTGACTCGCCTTGAGCTTGAAGAAATAATAACAACGCTGATTCCTCCGTTGGTCAATTTTCAAATAATTATCTGTGTTGTGGCTCATTTCCTGCGTGTGCTTTGTTGATAAAATGTGACTTTAGAGACCAGTTGGGCGACTGAGTTACTGTCAGCAGCACACGGCCTTCCGTCTTTGATGGATCACATAATTTGATCAAGTAAATCACTTTAAGACTCTTAATTACAAATCCGGTGAGTCCTGTTACCTGAAAAAAAACAACAATCAGCTTACTTTCAGAAATCACAAGTAAAAGGTGAGAATCGACATTGTGAGTTTGGAGGTTTAAACTAATAAAAAGGTTTCTATTTCTTCATTTCAGTTCATTTGTGGTGTTTTTCTAGCAATGTCAGGGTTTTTTGTGGCTTTTTCAAAGCGTGGCCGGGGTTTTAATAATAATGCGGCCAGAACAACAGCAGTATTATTATTCTAATATGTCTTTGTGTTTATATGCGGTATTCAGTCCTGTTTCTTGTCTTGCAGGTGGTGCTGACGACAACCTGATCGAAGGAGGGGAAATGAAGTTTGTTTGTAAACCAGGAGCGAGAAACATCACTGTTATCTTCCAGCCACTTCTCAGGTACAGAGTTCTTCCAGGTTGTGTTTGTATGTCGTTTTCCATTTTATGCATTTAAAAAAAAAAAACTGGTATCAATGAGGCCTCAAAGGATTCACAAAACATTCAACACATTTCAAATTTTCACGCAGTCTACATTTGTTGTCATTATTTAACAGTAAAGAAAAAAGTTGAAACTCAAGTTGTTATTGGCAACAAAAACAATAGATCGCTGTGTTTGTGCCTAAACGTTATTAAGAGTTGATAACTGACAGAAGAGTGTGTGTGTGTGTGTCAGAGCTGGGTAGAGTAGCCAAAAATTGTACTCAAGTAAAAGTACTGTTACTTCAGAATAATATGACTCAAGTAGAAGTAAAAAGTAGTCATCCAAATAATTACTTGAGTAAAAGTAAAAAAGTACTCAAGTACTGAGTAACTGTTGAGTAACGTCTGATTTATTTTTTTTAACAACCATTCAAACAGACAAAAGTACAAAATAATCATCTTCAGGCAAATTAAATCAATAAAATAATAAAATAAAAAATAGCTTAAATTAAAATAATCTTAAAGTAAATTCAAGTACTTTAATAAATAATAAAATAAATACAATAATAACAGAATAAAAAAATAAATTAAGCACAAGTAGCACAAAATTTCAAGCCTTTGTACTTTTCTTTTTTAACCAGGCAGAACTAGAACAAACATGAACTCATAGAAACTCTGTGTGTGTTTGAGTCTGTGTAAATGTGACAAAACATGCAAAAACAAACATTTTTCCCAAAGAATCACCCAGTGATGTCATGAGATTGACGCGTACGTGGATAAAAGGGATAAAAGAAAAGTAACAGCTCAACGTAGCCTAATGTAGCGGAGTAAGAGGAACAGTTTCTTCTTCACAAATCTACTCAAGTAAAAGTAAAACGTATAGTGATTCAAAACTACTCCTAAAAGTACAAAATATCCCAAAACGTACTCAAGGAAATGTAACGGAGTAAATGTAACTCGTTACTACCCACCTCTGGTCGTGTGTGCACGTGTGTGTGAAGCGTCTCTTGTGTCATTGTGGCCCGGCAGCCAGGGATTAGTCCGTCCCCATCAGACGTATGACGTGACTCAATACTGCACTAATAAAATGTAAAACTAAGTGTATTATACAGTCTTTTAGTGACTACACATTGATTTCAGCCTTTTTAATGTCCGGTACGACGTGATAAATCAAAAAATTGATTTAATATAATGTATCTTAAGTTCAAAATGTTTGTCTGATAAGATCCAGAAATGGGATCAAGTGCCACCCTCACTTTTGTTTCCTTTCCGATGCTACTATTACGAAGGGCTGTCTTTCTGATAACATTCTGTACGTCTGGTAGTTTTCTGATCAGTGCCGTCGTCCGAGAGGAGAAGAGAAAATCTAATAGTAAAACAGTTTAATTGAATTTGTGTTCAGACAGTGATACATTACCTTTTTATGATCCATTACGTCAAGGATGCTTCCTCTAAACTGAATGCATCTCTAGAATGTTATATCATGCTGCACGCATCCTTAACATTCAGTATAATGAGGGAAATGTGCATTTTTGACACTTACATTTGCTATAAACTTGCAGGTTAACATGTTTTGGTCGTATTTTAAATACAGAGAAATAGCTATGGACTGGCCATCTATTTATTTATTTAAAAAGTGTAAAGAAAAATGTAAAAAGTCAAAATGGACAGTACAAATAGAGCCAGGTGAGCATTAGTGTTTTGTTCAAGTACAGGACTGTCTCAGAAAATTAGAGTATTGTGATTTTCTGTAATGCAATTACAAAAACAAAATTGTCATACATTCTGGATTCATTACAAATCAACTGAAATATTGCAAGCCTTTTATTATTTTAATATTGCTGATCATGGTTTACAGCTTAAGAAAACTCAAATATCCTATCTCAAAAAATTAGAATATTCTGGGAATCTTAATCTTAAACTGTAAACCATAATCAGCAATATTAAAATAATAAAAGGCTTGCAATATTTCAGTTGATTTGTAATGAATCCAGAATGTATGACATTTTTGTTTTTTTAATTGCATCACAGAAAATAAAGAACTTTATCACAATATTCAAATTTTCTGAGACAGTCCTGTATACTACAAGCTAAATGATGTACATATAAATATACCAACCATAAAGTTTTGCACCAAGAAGTAAACATTTAAATCAGATTTGAGTCCATGAAGAGAGTTAAGATAAATTGCATTTCATCTAACAACAGATTTACATCTCCTTTATCTTTTGCAATGCCAATCTAAATTTAGCATAATTGATTTAAAAGCCTTAGAAGGAAATGTTTGGTAAAGACAGACCGTGTTTGCATGTACAGCAGTGCTGCACAATGTCTTGTTTCTGCACCCTAGACAGTAAAATGTCTATAGTCTCCTGGCGTATGTGGGCATGTCGAGACAAATCAACTCAAACATGACGTGATACAACTTCTTTCTGTTATACGAGAGAAAAACTCGACTATCGTCGATGGTTGTAGGAGAAGCCTGTCTAGAAATGACAAGATTGAATCAAATATAAAGGCTTCTGGAACAATTTTTATATTACTTAAATCTAAGACTATAAAAAACTGATACTTTTCTTCTTTTTTTGGTTTTTATTTCTTTTTTATGACCCATCTTACTTCAATAATCGGCAGGAGTCTTGAGAGAGTCACATTGGTCCAGGAATGGGTAATTCATCGTAAATGAATCAAAACAGACATTCAGGACCTAAAGCTGACATAATTTTGTCCTCGTCCGTCATAATTATAATTATTTTCTTTAATTCTGTCATTACCTTCAACAGTGTCTGTGCTCATGTACTGTTCCCTTAAAAACTGCATGTGTCGTCACACGACTTTGGATTTTGTGAAGATGACAGAACAAAGAGAAGTGAAAAGCTAACACGGTAACCAAAGGTTAACAGCGCCAGTCTGTCACCTGCTGCACAATCATGTCACCTCTTCAACACTTCATGGCTCAAAAACGGAGAGAATGTGTTTAGAGCGACCCCATATTCATTCTGTAGTGAATTACAACCTTTTTTTTTCTTTATTAGCTCCCCAAACATTATTTTTTACATTATTTTAACATAATACAAACTGTTTTCCCAATGATTATGCAGCCATTCACCTTCTTTGTTTCCTCTGATTTGCAGTTTATTGTTTTACAACTCTTTTCTTACTCATAGATGTTTATTTTTTATTTTTTATAGTTTATAGTTTTAGTTGGATCCCCATTAGCTACAGCAAAACTGCAGCTATTCTTCCTGGGGTCCGACACATAATATATACTACATTACAAAAAAATTAAAAGCAAAGCTAAAGAGTTAGCGTGTAAAAAAAGAAAAGAAAAACAGAAAATAAAGAAAAAAATAAAAAGTATTTCCGTTTAACATTTAGATATAAATAAAAACATATTCACACATTTATAACATCAACAAATTCAAACCATTTCATTTTTCATTTTTCATTTCATTTTTTATTCTTTATTTCATTCAAAAAAACAAAACAATATGGCAGTATATATATATATATATATATATATATATATATATATATATATATATATATATATATATATATATATATATATATATATATATATATATATAATTACTATCTACATTATTTATTTATTAATTTAATAATAATTAAACAAGTTTGATATATATCTATTCAGGAGATGTTTCTTTACTAACAATTTGAATTATTTTATGTTAATAGTTTGCTTAAAGTGTTCCATACAGACAAACTATGGTAAAAGAAGGGTGATTTACACCCTTCTTTTACCATAGTTTGTCTTTATTTTTGCCAGTGAAAAGTTACCGTTAGTTGGCGTTAGATGTTGACACTCCAGAAACATCACTGCCACCTCACTATTTACATTCATGAAATTGGACATGACTACACTTTGGGATGCAGGCAAACATTCCAGTTTCATGGGTTTTGTTTTAGACTGAGCCGAAATATTCCAGAAAAACAGTCCAGAGACTCAGACACAGTCTGTTTTGGAGAGAATGGTCGGGTGAATAATTCCATGTCTGTCCTTGCAGGTGGTACATGTTTATGTCCCTCTTCCTGAGGCTTTGGCCTTCAGCCTCTGTTCCTCTTTGCTGAGCACTTTCCTCTGTCTGACACACACTGACATCCGGTCCCTATTTGCTCCTGTTCTTTGCCAAGCCAAGAAAAAAAAAACTAAAACGGTGACTCACTTTCTGCGTACTTCTCCCATCTTGTCTGTAATGGTTCATATCAATCAAAGTAAACTGCCTAGAACACAGGACTTTTCTGCGGCGCTCCCTCCCCTCCACCTGGGCTCTTTAGGAGTCTCGTGCCAGTGGAGCACTGTTGCTTGCAGATGGTTTTCTAATGGCAAAGATCTGGCACTCCTCTGATGGATGGCTACACCTCCTGCAGCCAGCCATGCAGCTCGTGACAGCTTTAATGACAAAAGCGATTGGGGGTTGCGGCACTGGAAATCAGTGTCGGTGCGTGGGAGATGAAACCAAGGGGTTTTAATGTCTGATTGCAGATGTGTTTCTGTTGTTTTCTAACCCATTACATTAAGTTACTTCATGCTTTTGTTCTGTTTACTGGTAAAAAAAGAACAACCAAATCTGAAAGTTTTGAAATGCTGCAAGTAGTTTGCATGCAATTAGGAATACTACATCATTCACCCACACTGAAAAAAATACATCTAAGCGCATGTAAATATAACATATTTAAATCTGTGATATTAACAATTAAAAGTTTTTTTGCTTTACATGAATACATCTAGTTTTGAACTTAATCTGCATTTGTTTTAAAAACAAGACATTGTGCATTTTTTCCTTAACAAGCTGTATTTATGTAAAATTTACTTTTCCTTTAACAATTGTAATCTATTGGGCAGATTGACCAACGTTTAGATGAAAAATGCTTTATTTGTTTAAATAGAACACCACAAATTAAGGCAACTTTTTCGCATGAGATTTTTATGTAGATCAAGAAACACTAGTCTTTGTATAAACTACTTCATTTTTAGTATGTACAAAATTAATTTGAAAGTAAAGTCAACTTAATTTTTGCAAGTAAAGTCAACTTAATTTTTTTCTTTCTTTTTTCCTTTTTTTCTTTTTTTCCTTTTTTCCTTTTTTCCTTTTTTTCTCTTTTTTTCTTATTTTTTTCCTTTTTTTCTCTTTCCCTTTTTTTTCTTTTTTCTTTTTTTCTTTTTAAAGTCAACTTAATTTTGACAAATAAAGTAAACTTTACTGCAAAATGTATTATTTACATACAAAAGACTAGTCTTTCTTGATCTACATAATAATCTCATTGCCTTAATTTTTTTAAGTACATCAAGCACAATATTTGTATCAGTGCAGGTGAGAAGTAAGAGGATTTGTTTCCCAGAGATATCCTACCCCTCTTATAATAAGCGTTTTCTCACTTGTCCTAGTCGTATAATGCTAAGCAAAGCCAGGATCAAGTGTATTGTTTGGTCAACTGTTATGGGACAGTTTTATTTGTGCATGAACAAACCTGGGAGTTGCTCTATTCAGATTAAAATGCGGTAGGGGACTTGCAACATTCATATGAACACCAGGATAAGTTGCGGGGACTACTTTACTTGGAGAATGCGGGATATCAGCACCTTTTCCCGTGAGCTTCAAATCCTTGTCTAATCCCAGTGAGTTGTCTGTGGTCTCGGCGTAAATATCCACAGCACTGTCAGCCCAGGGCTCCACCAAAGCTGAAAATACACCTGGTTACTTACTATGCATTAGAAAGAAACGCGTGTCTGGCTGTCACAGAGCGACGAGACGAGGATTGCATTCTCGCACGTCTTATCTGGTAGATGTTTGAACGATAACGTGTCTCCTGGTGCTGGAAGGCCTCGGCATCCCTCACACAGCCAGAGGGAACTAAAGAGAAGCAGACTGGGCCACTTTGATCACAAACCTCGTCTGGCCACAGGCCGGGACATGGGCGAGTGTCACGAGAAGGAAGTACGGTGCACTCGTTGGGTTTACTCATGGTTCATCGTTGTCTCCAGTCAGAGGTGGGTAGAGTAGTCAAAAATTGTACTCAAGTAAAAGTACTGTTACTTCAGAATAATATGACTCAAGTAGAAGTAAAAAGTAGTCATCCAAATAATTACTTGAGTAAAAGTAAAAAAGTACTTGGTGAAAAAAACTACTCAAGTACTGAGTAACTGTTGAGTAACGTATGATTTATTTTTTTAACACAACCATTCAAACAGACAAAAGTACAAAATAATCATCTTCAGGCAAATTAAATCAATAAAATAATAACATAAATTAAAATGAATAAAAAAAAACATAGCTTAAATTAAAATAATAGAATAAATTCAAGTACTTTAATAAATAATAAAATTATAACAGAATAAAAAAAAAATAATTAAGCACAAGTAGCACAAATTTTCCAGCCTTTGTACTTTTCTTTTTTAACCAGGCAGAACTAGAACAAACATGAACTCATAGAAACTCTGTGTTTGTTTGAGTCTGTGTAAATGTGACAAAACATGCAAAAACAAACATTTTTCCCAAAGAATCACTCAGTGATGTCATGAGATTGACGTGTACGTGGATAAAAGGGATAAAAGAAAAATAACAGCTCAACGTAGCCTAATGTAGCGGAGTAAGAGGAACAGTTTCTTCTTCACAAATCTACTCAAGTAAAAGTAAAAAGTATAGTGATTCAAAACTACTCCTAAAAGTACAACATTTCCCAAAACTTACTCAAGTAAATGTAACTCGTTACTAGTACCCACCTCTGGCTCCAGTTGTCTCTTCGAGAAAATTTGTCTATGTAGGGAATGCATTGATGTCACTTCCCCACTGGACCCCCTTACTCACACTGAGTGGCAAAAACGGCTGCAACTAGTGGAGAAGACGGGATAACAGCCGATTATTGGCTTAAATTAAAGTCAGTTGGACTTGACAGTGACCCGTACAGTTACCCCAAGAACCAGTGGTCCATGGACATTAATATTTGGTACAGTTACCAAGAACCAGTGGTCCATGGACATTAATATTTGGTACAGTTACCAAGAACCAGTGGTCCATGGACATTAATATTTGGTACAGTTACCAAGAACCAGTGGTCCATGGACATTAATATTTGGTACAGTTACCAAGAACCAGTGGTCCATGGACATTCATATTTGGTACAGTTACCCCAAGAACCAGTGGTCCATGGACATTAATATTTGGTACAGTTACCAAGAACCAGTGGTCCATGGACATTAATATTTGGTACAGTTACCCCAAGAACCAGTGGTCCATGGACATTAATATTTGGTACAGTTACCAAGAACCAGTGGTCCATGGACATTAATATTTGGTACAGTTACCACAAGAACCAGTGGTCCATGGACATTAATATTTGGTACAGTTACCAAGAACCAGTGGTCCATGGACATTAATATTTGGTACAGTTACCAAGAACCAGTGATCCATGGACATTAATATTTGGTACAGTTACCAAGAACCAGTGGTCCATGGACATTAATATTTGGCCACGAATCCAGTTTCCTGATATTTATATGTACTTAATTTCTACGCCGGGGAAATACACGAAGCAAAGCTTGAAGGCTTACAAAAGTCTTGACGCTTGGTCTGACTTCAAGGCAGGATTTGTTGTAGAAAGTGATGAGGACACCGAACTTTATGATTTGACCGTTTAACGTTAGCTACCCAAAAATCCTACATTACCTGATACAAAATGGGAACCACAAATCCACGTTTCGGTGTCTGGAATCCAGTTGTTTCTGTGAATTGCAGTGATCCATTTGTCTCTCTTAAGCTTATTTTTCGTCAGTCTGTAAAACGATAACTCTGATTTCTTGCTAAATCTATGAGTACAGTCGATCGCACAACAGCTCTTTCCCATTTTAGATGTTTTCAAGTTGCTCAAACTGGAAGTTTACGCTGCCACTCAGTCTTTCTGACACTCAAGGGACGTACAGTAACCTGCATCTGTGACGTCATGCACATTCCCTCCAGAGCATGTGAGCGGAGCGGAGCGTGAGCGAGCGGCGGAGCGGAGCGGCGAATTTTGAAAGGAGCGCAGAGCGGGATTTTTTTTTCTAGGATGATTGGCTGGAGCGGGGCGTCATCCCGCTCCAGTTTCGCTCCGTTACCCCACATATCACGGCCCCGATGCGTGTCCAAACATATCCCACCTCTCCACAAACTACCTGTTACCTTTCTTCTTTTCCAGTCCTATCTCTGAACCGTAGTTGGGAGAGCTGGTATTTTAATTCGGTCTCTGGCTCGTAACCGGCGTTAGGAGTCCGGGGAAAGTGAAGGGAAAAAAGGACGGAGGAAAAATGCTGTCCGTGCAACCTCGCACATTTATTACAAACATGTAATAAGAGCAAACAAAACGCGTGAGGGCCGACGACTGAAACTAACGGAGGACACACTGAAAAGTAACTGAACACGTGTACCGGTCTTCCACACGCGCACACCTGCATCTCCCTCTCTCTCCTCCGCTGCACCCACACGTCTCACACACACACACCCGAACACACAGTGAATGAAACATTGTTTCGGGAAAGGTTAATAAACAAAAGTGTATTAAACCAGATAATTCCATTAGGTGAAATTATTTTCTTATTTTTTCTTGTCAGTAAATATCTATTTTTTGGACTTTAAAACTATGTCGGCTCTGCGTAATTGTTCCTCTCGGCTCCGTGACTGGCTGCAAGGAACGTAACTTTGCTGAGTCTCTCTCTCTCTCTCTCATCCACCTCTGGTTAGATCTAAGGCTTCAGGTAAACATGTGCATTTTATATGCATGCAAACATTTTTGGAGCGGAGCGTGGAGCGCTGCGCGGAGCGGAGCGGGTTGCAGTGTTACTGGAGCGCGGAGCGGTTATGGCTGGAGCGGCATTTTGCGACTTTGAGGGCGGAGCGGAGCGGTAACAACCTTTGTGAGCGAGGAGCGGAAATACTCGCCGCTCCACTCCGCTCACATGCTCTGATTCCCTCTCTTTCTTTATGTTAAGTTAGATGTTCTGAGTGCAGTTGTTTTCCTCCCATCATATTTGTGTTGCATGTTTCAGCAGGGTGAGGGCTTGGTGAGTCTGCGATGCAAAGTGCTGGTCTGGATTGTAAAGTGCATGTCTTCAACGTGGCGAACACAAACATTGGGCAGAAGGGAGTGTTTTTGCTTGTAGCAGCCAGTTTACTTCATCTTTTGAGGTTCTCTGCTGACATTTTGGTGATGCATCCCTTGTTCTGGATGAATTTGGCATTTTGAAAAAAAAAGATTCAGCAAGTCCTTGATGTCTTCTTATTAACGGTCCAGGAACGGCCGCATGTCTGCAAGCCCAGAGTGAGCTCAGAGATTTAAAGTTACTGACCACTACCATTGTTTTAGAGTTAGAATAAAAGAACAAGCAAAAATTAACAAGATTTAACATCGTTTTGAAGAACTTGCTACTATTAGACTACAAAGTTCTGTTTTAATTCCACAATTTAACACCTGTTTTTTTTTCCAGAAGTGAATATTCATATATAGACAGTAAGTATATGTTAATTGTACATGGAAGCCGTGTGGTGTTGCCTCCCTGCAGCTCAGCCCCAGCAGAGCTGTTAGATACAGTATATCTGATGCAACATATGCTTTGTGCATTGTCCCTGCGAAATGAGCATAAAAGCAAGTGAAAGAGAATGAAAGAAAAAAGCAGCAGTTGAGCGCAGCCCTCCTGAGGCAGGTACACCCATAAATCACCTCAGACCTGTTGTTTAGTGTCGACTGTAAGTGTCATGAGAGAGCTGCATCTCCTGCATCATCAGCTCTTTTCTTTCCTGGAAGTCGCTACCTTGTTGAACTGCTGCCATCAACTTATATGACCGTGGTTAGTATGTGTGTGTGTGTGTGTTTGTGTGTGTCCAAAAACCTGCAGAAAGAAAATACAAAGTTAAATTAAAGCTGCAAGCAGCGATGAACGGGACCTCGCGCATGCAATTTTCACCAATTGAGGTCAAGGACTCAAAACCAAGTCTGATGACACCACCCATGACTGTATATGTCAAACCATTCAGAAGTCATAGCAGAAAATAGGGACAACCAATCAGAAAAAGGGGCGGGGCTAGTTTTCACCAATTATGGTCAAGGACTCAATACCGAGTCCGATGACACCACCCACGACTCTCTATGTCAAACCATTCAAAAGTTATAGCAGAATCACATGTCGACCAATCAGCTACTAGTATCACTTCCTGTTTAGCGTTGAAGTTTGACGCGGCGCCACGGCCGCGCCATTTCACGAAAACTCACGGTTTTGATAACTTTTCATGGTTAACGTCTTTTGTGTCTCCTGAGCGAGTTTTATGTCGAACAGACGATCCTGCTAGGAGGAGTTCGTTAAAGTACGACACCTGAAAATGGCATAAAATTGCGCCAAAATGACACAATTAATTAAAAATGGCCGACTTCCTGTTGGGTTTCGGCCATGGCGCCAAGAGACTTTTCTTTAAGTTGCGACATGATACAGGTGTGTACCGACTTCCGTGCATGTACGTCAAACCGTATTGTGGGGCTTGAGGCACAAAGTTTTTTAGGGGGCGCTGTTGAGCCGTTAGGCCACGCCCCTTTTTGACACTATTAGGATACGTAATTTTTCGCCAAATGGGACGTGCGTGCCAAGTTTCACAACTTTTCGAGTAAGTTATGCGCCTCAAAAATGCAATTGTTTTCGGATAAAATTATAAAAATAATAGTCGTACCGATTTCAATAGGGCTTCGCAAAAGCCTTGCTGGTGCTCGGGCCCTAATAAAAACTCTTCAACTGATGATGTTCATGATGATGCATCCTTTATTTTCTCCTTTAATGTTTAACAAGAGAAACTACATTGAAAGCACTTCTTTATATCAGCCATCTTGCTTGAATAACGACAATATCACTATATAACAAGTTATTCTCATTGTGTGTATTTTTCTGAGAAATGTATCATCTTAAGTTCAAGGCACAGACAAAAAGTGGCATCCCACATTTCTTTTGGACTGAGTTAATGCATACAAGTCACCTACAAAAGCAAGAGAGGCGAGAGCAAAGAGAGAGCAAAGAAATGTGTCCTGGACTTTGACTAATCTCTAAACAGATTGTGTGAGAGAGCTCAAGGCTGCAGCGCTGCAGCAGGTGGCTTTTTTGTATTAGACATCATAAGATTCAGTACTGTTCAGTACAACCAACCGATTGTTGTGCTTTTCCCTGCAAGCGACATTCACAACGGTAACCTGGAACAGGCTTTTGAGTTCAGACGGCTTTATGCAACAAATGTACTTGTGTTGACCGTGAAAGTAAAGCCATCAGTCTTATAACAAACATTATTATCTGTCTGACACAACAGCAACAATTTTAAATTCATAGTGGTAACACAGGAGATTAATAATGGACAAGACTTAGATATTTCTTTTATTTTTAGAGGAAAAATATGATGCATGAACTTGGTACCCAGGTACAGATTGGCCACGTTTTCAGCAAAATAGTTGCAGTTTGTTGAGACAGTTCTGTCATAAACATATTGATTCCTTTTGACAAAGTCCTTTATTGCATTTTTATCAATTCCACCAATTTAATAATACTTTATTTATCCCTGGAGGATGCTGCGATATACTGTAGGCCACATTTTTCTTAGATTAATTCACAGAACACTATATTTTTGCATATCTGGATTTTGCAGCAGGTTTTCTGTGACGTTTTCACTTGAATTGATGGATGAGGCCTTTTTTGGAAACAAACTGTAACAGTTGATGCACAGAGAATATTCTATATGCTCTACTTTCTAAAGTACGACGGAGTATTAGGGCCAAACTAAGACAAAAAACGAATAGGAAATTTACGAGAATAAAGTCATAATGTTGCGAGAACAAAGTCGTGATAGAATAAAGTCGTAATATTATGAGAATAAAGTCGTAACATTACGAGAATAAAGTCGTAACATTACGAGAATAAAGTCGTAACATTACGAGAATAAAGTCGTAATATTAGGAGAATAAAGTCGTAACATTACGAGAATAAAGTCGTAACATTACGAGAATAAAGTCGTAACATTACGAGAATAAAGTCGTAACATTACGAGAATAAAGTCGTAACATTACGAGAATAAAGTCGTAATATTAGGAGAATAAAGTCGTAACATTACGAGAATAAAGTCGTAATATTAGGAGACTAAAGTCGTAACATTACGAGAATAAAGTCATAATATTATATTACAAGAATAAAGTCGTAATATTACAAGAATAAAGTTGTAATTTATGAGAATAAAGTCGTAATATTACGAGAATAAAGTCGTAATATTATGAGAATAAAGTCGTAATATTATGAGGATATAATTTATGAGAACTCTAACAGGAAGAGCATCTTCTCCCTGTGTTAAAATGAGGAATATTGAGCATCTTGTGCAGTTATATTTATAATACATGTATATTTAATATTACGACTTTATTCTTGTAATATTACAACTTTATTCTCAAAATATTACGACTTTATTCTCGTAATTTTACGACTTTATCCTCATATTATTATGACTTTATTCTCGTAATTTCCTTTTTTTTTTTCTTAGTTTGGCCCTAATACTCCATCGTACTAAAGTGTATGGTAATTTGTAAGTTTATTAAAGCATCAGATTCGCCTCCGTTAACTCTTAACCTGAAGTTAGTTCAACTTTCAGTGTCCATGCCTGGTGAAAAAGGGACCATAACTCTTTTCTTTAGCTTGGAGTCCATGCAGGAAGCACAAAGAGAAGGACAATAGGACAAGCGATAGAAAATGGATAGAGGAAGATGAAAGGTGGAGGACGGAGGGGCTGAGTCTCCCACCGTCGTAGCCTGTGGTGAAAATGACACACACCATGATTCTGCACTAATTTCACATATTCATTAAGTTCCCCCCTGAGCTGCACTTAAAGATGGAGACATAAAGGAGAAACCGAGTATCTTTAAGGAAGTTTTTATCAGGCTTTTTCTCAAGATGAAGGTGAAAAATATTCATTTCGTGCTTGTATTCATCTGCCAGTCGTACAACAATAGTTTGTCATTTCCTGCTACTTGCATTGCTCTTTGTGACTTGAAAAGGACTGGTGTTGGAGTCTCCAGTCTCACTTTATTTATGTACACTGAGAGTGTAGTTAAATTTTCACAACAGCATCAAACAACACTGTGAAACTTTAAATTATGATGTTCAATAAGCCTTTTTCTTTCCTTGTTTTTCCACTTTCCTATTGATATTCAACTGAATATGCAATTTATTTAAGCTCATTGAAAATTGCAAGTATTACACTTGAAGACGCGATGTGGTGAACACACATTCCTGTCTGTTTAAGAAGAATATTGTGGGGTGTTTATTTAGTTTTAGGGACAGACCGCTCTCATAAACAGTTAGACCAGTGGTGTCAAACTAATTTTGCTTGGCGGGCCGGATTTGACCAATTTTTTTCTCGCGGGCCGCACGCTCAAAATAACAAAAACGGTGCGAAAGATTTTTTTCTAATTCTTTTTTTTTTTTTTTACTATTGTTATCTAATCCAATATCAGTTTAGTTAATTTTAAAGGAAATATGCACTTTGTTTACACTCTAATTATGTAAAATATTCAGGAAGATTCAGGATCTTTTCTTGAAATTTCTCATTTCTTTCAAATTATGTAAGATACTTTTAATATCATTTTACAAAGATAAACAGAAACAAGTATGTTTTTTTTAATATTTTTCTTTTTTATAGGAAATGTAATTAAAAGCAAAATCTTTCTTATTACATCCGAGTGTTTCTTTGTGGTTTAGAGATTTTTCCAGTACAATTAAAGGAGCATGAGGCAGGATTGAGGCAGAATTTATGAAAAAAATTCGTACACGTTTTAATTTTTCTAGTAATAATGTCAGATGAAGCGTTCCAAACCAAAAAGAATGAGCCCTCTACCGTATCTCTCCGTTGCCTTGAACAGGCTGTGTGCTGCAAAATGTGCTGCAATTCGGTCCCGAATTTCCCGCGCTGTCCTGCGGATGTGACGTCACATGACGCTGCATGCGCGTTCTCCCCGTTCTCCCGTGCCGGCTTCGCTGTTGGCTGCAGTACCCCCAACGGCCGTCGTGGTGAAGGGTGGCGCTAGAGAGTCTCATTTCTTAAAAGGAGCCTCAAGCTCCTTTAAGTGTATTTATTTTTAAAAATTGGCACGGATATTTACGCCAGTGTGCCGAAAAAGTCAGCACTTCTCTTTTAACTGTTTTACTTTGTCACTATCCTCGTATTCAAAACTGAAATTCTCCAAATAAATATCTTCTATCATGTTTTTTAGCAGTGATATTTTTCCTGCGAAAATATATAATAGTAGTCAGTTAATAAAAATAAACGACCGTCTACAAAGAAATAAAATCGGCAAATGCATTCTAGAAAACTAAAAAAAATTGAAAACTGCTCTCTTTGTGGAATAACGATGGATTTGTAGAAGAAATATATTATTGGATATGCTGCGATTTATGGCAATTATTTATGCCTTCCTTTTTAGTACATTAACATTTCATTTTTTTGCATTGGAAACTTCTCACGGGCCGCACATTTGACACCCCTGAGTTAGACAATAATGTGCAGGTTGCTACGGTATAAAGCGGATGCGTCACTGACGGTGTTTCTGTCAGACTATTCACCAAAAAAAGAATATGACAACATTTGTTGAGCCACAGATATAGCAGTTGTGGTTATTATATCCTAGTAACGGTGTCTTCCTGTATTTTGAGTTATTGTTAACCAACAGTGATCAGACGGAAGGCTTGTTTTATTAACTTCTCCCAGAAACACGGATTGTTAGATCAAAAAAGTCAAAGCTGAAATGATTTTGTGACGCGGCTGTTTGAAGCTGCCCTGGTATGACTCATTTAAAACACCCCAATTTCCTCCACAGTTCACCAAATAATGGCAAAGCAGTTTGATGTTGGACTTTAACCTTAATTTAGTCAGACAACCACTTCTTCATTACTTTTACAGAAATATCTGTCATCACCCTCAGAGAGATGCCGGTGTCATTAAAAAGAAGCCGCCTGCATGCTCTTCTTTACTCGTTCTCATGTCCCTGTCACTGCTTTCTTTTTTAAATCTTTCTAAAGCAGTATTTTTGCTTTTAACCAGCATCAAGAAAGGGAGGATTTTACCTAAGAAAGGTCAAATTAAGTGAAAATGAGAAGTGTGAACAGGAAATGTTAGATAATAAGAGACGACCATGACAAAAAAAGAAGCCAGTGAGATGCGAGTATAATTTAAGACCTGGGAAATTTTAAATCTATTCAATAACTCTTATCAAAAATAGCTGCTAACTGTCTGGCTGGTTGGATGTTGTATTTGCATTTAAGGGAGTGCAAAGTTCTGCTAAGAAACTGAAGTCCAACAGAAACCACGGGAAGTTTTCTAAGTTTTCTAAAACGATTACTGATACGGTAAAACAACGTAAAGGTATTCACGAGGTGCTTGTTCTAAAGATCCACTCTTTTTGACTAGATAGTGGTTTTACTCCAACTCTGTTGTCCTTAAATAAGTCTAATTTGAAATAGTAACACAAGTGATATTTATGCTTTTTAAAATGGCAACCTGACATTCAAAGTTAAGTTCACTCAGAATTAAATGCAAAGATGTTGAGTTTTAAGTTTAAATGTCAGCGTTTTATTATTAAAAAAAAGCAAACCCACAGTCATCTGGATAAAGCAGGCAGAACTGTGTGGATCATGTTCTTTGATTCTTCCAGTCCATTTAACGCCACCAGCCTGGGTTACTAGATAGATAGATGGATAGATACTTTATTAATCCAGAAGGAAATTCAAGGTATTCAGCAGCTACATATATGCCCAAAAAGCAGCTTAGTATCAATGACAAACAGAAAAATGTGGTTAGTTACATATAATGACCCTACTTTGTGAGAAACTCCACAAGACACAGGTGGACGCCTCCACAATCACCTGGATTACTGACTACCTGACAAACAGATCCCAGTCTGAGACTGAATGGTTGTGTGTCTGGTCTCAGCAGCACTGGAGCTCCACAGGGATCTGTACTCTCACCACTCCTCTTCACGCTGTACACCTCAAGCTGGGCATACACTGTGCGATATTTTAAATGGTTTGATTCAGCCTCATCTTAAACTGCACGACTAGATCGCTGAGTTCAAAAGATCGCAGCCCACGATTTATGGTCTCACACTGTACGACCCGATGCTCTGATGCGACCCGTCTGCTCACACTATACGTTCATAATCCTCACGTCAGAGTTCTGTTACTGAAACTGCAACGTCAAAAAGAAGTGGAAGAGGAGGAACCCCGAAGTGGGAGACACCAAAGATGCTCAGCAAAAACAAACGCGCTGTCGTAAGCCTGAATTATGGTTCCGCGTTAAATCGATGGTGTAACCGTACGGTGCGGGTCGCCGCGTACCCTACGCCGTAGGCTCTACGTCTGTGTAACGCAGAACCATAAATCAGCCTTTAGCAATTTGTGCCATTCTGTGTGGCGATAAATGAAAAAAGATTAGACAACGTCGTGATTGGACAAGGAATTGGCTGGGCAGACGTGGGAAATGCGGTCTTTTTTTATTACTATTAAAACATGATTTGTAATGTGAATTTGCAACACTTTAAACTACAAATAATAGTTTTTGACGTGACATCAGAGATTGCTCATGCTCTCTGTGAAAGGATGAGGCAAATCGGGTCGTAGCTGCTTCAACTGTGCGATTCCTTCACCAGGATTTCAAACAAGTTTGATTTTCTTGCGAGCACACGATTCGTGATCGGGAGCTCGTCGTGAGGTTTTACTCTCTCGTCTTTACCTCACGTTTACTGGACGAGGCACGAGCAATGATAGGGTCGAAATCTGGCCCGATCCAAAAAATAGTCGCACGACTGGAAAATCGGGTCAAAACGAGCCGACAATCGCACAGTGTCTGCCCGGCTTCAGACTTCCAGTACAAGTTGGAGTCCTGTCATACTCAGATGACTGCAGTTGTGGAGTGTATCGTTGATTGACAACAGACTGATTACAGAAAACTGGTGGATGGGTGTGGGAACAATCAACAATCATCTCATCTTGAATGTGAACAAGACAAATGACATTTAAGGATTTGTGGATTTAAGGAGGACCAGGATTAAGGTGGTGGAGGAGTATAAATACGTCAGTGTTCACAAGGACAGCAGACTGGACTGGAGATACAACCCTGATACTGTTCATAAGAGAGGACAGAGGACTTTACTTGTTGAGGAAGCTTTGGTCCGTCAGCGTTTGCAGCAAGATGTTGAGTATCTTTTCTAAGTCCTGTTGTGGAGAGTTCAATCACATCTTTCGTCATCTCTCGGGGGAGCAGCATCAGAGCCAGCGACTTCAAGAAACTGACCGCTACAGGAGATCCTTCCTGCCCACAGCAGAAACCCCATGCAATGATTCACTGAAGATACTTTACCTCACACTAATTTCCCTCAGGGATTGATGAAGCATTTTTGAATTGAATTTGAATAATATTAGACTTGAATTAAAATCTGTCTTTACAGAGTTGCTGCTTTCCATTGAATCAAAAGCAGCGTATTCAAATCGGAGCACCTATGAATATCTTACCCTAACCATAGGCTTATCCTTAACCAACCACATGTGACAGGACAAGTTAAATGAGATTATTGGAACAGATGGGGATCAAATTGAGTTCTCTGGCATGACATTCTCCTTGGATCCATTACAACGGTGTAACAGTGACATGTAGGAATGGGCGATATTTTACCGTTCACGATATGCCGTCAAAAGAATTCCTCACGATAAGAATTTGTCATCTTGTGGTAAAAACAATAAATTCCCGTTGATGACGTTTTTGTGTAAAGCTGATTGAAGGAAGGAAGGAAGGAAGGAAGGAAGGAAGGAAGGAAGGAAGGAAGGAAGGAAACAAACGAGAAAACAAGGAAGGAAGGAAACAAACGAGAAAACAAGGAAGGAAGGAAACAAACGAGAAAACAAGGAAGGAAGGAAACAAACGAGAAAACAAGGAAGGAAGGGAGAAAACGAGAAAACAAGGAAGGAAGGGAGAAAACGAGAAAACAAGGAAGGAAGGAAACAAACGAGAAAACAAGGAAGGAAGGAAACAAACGAGAAAACAAGGAAGGAAGGGAGAAAACGAGAAAACAAGGAAGGAAGGGAGAAAACGAGAAAACAAGGAAGGAAGGGAGAAAACGAGAAAACAAGGAAGGAAGGGAGAAAACAAGGAAGGAGGGAAGGGAGAAAACAAGGAAGGAAGGAAGGAAGGAAGGAAGGAAGGAAGGAAGGAAGGAAGGAAGGAAGGAAGGAAGGAAGGAAGGGATAAAACAAGGAAAGGAGGAAGGAAGTGAGTGCAATAGGAATGGGTGATATTTTACCGTTCATGATAAACCGTCAAAAAAATTCCTCACGGTAAGAATTTGTCATCTCGCGGTAAAAACGATAAATTCCCGTTGATGACGTTTTTGTGTAAAGCTGATTTATGGTTCTGCGTTAAATCGATGCAGAGCCTACGCCGTAGGCAATAGTATCTTATTTGTGGCATGTTCCAACCACAGGTTAATTTGCACATTTTATTTACATTAGAAGAGGTCATCGCTGATTGGATTTTATTTTCAGTGAACTTTTATTTATTTGTCCCGTTTCTTTATTTATCAGGTTGTATTTCTTTTCTACTTTGTGATTTTTTAAGCTAAGAAAACTTGAAGGACAATGGTACTTTTGCTGTTTGCACTGTTATCCCACTGTTTAACCATAAAGTTTGAATAAATGTTGAATCTGTTCTTACATTCCAAACTTGTTTAATTTGAGTCATTACCGTTTTGCAGTACAGGTGTACTAATTTAATTGTTTTTTATCAATTCAATTTAATTGGTGTAGTTTAGTAACATTTATTATTATTTTAAAGGAAGGAAGGAAGGAAGGAAGGAAGGAAGGAAGGAAGGAAGGAAGGAAGGAAGGAAGGAAGGAAGGAAGGAAGGAAGGAAGGAAGGAAGGAAGGAAGGAAGGAAGGAAGGAAGGAAGGAAGGAAGGAAGGAAGGAAGGAAACAAACGAGAAAAGAAGGAAGGAAGGAAACAAACGAGAAAAGAAGGAAGGAAGGAAACAAACGAGAAAGAAGGAAGGAAGGAAACAAACGAGAAAGAAGGAAGGAGGGAAACAAACGAGAAAAGAAGAAGGAAGGAAACAAACGAGAAAAGAAGGAAGGAAGGAAACAAACGAGAAAAGAAGGAAGGAAGGAAACAAACGAGAAAAGAAGGAAGGAAGGAAACAAACGAGAAAAGAAGGAAGGAAGGAAACAAACGAGAAAGAAGGAAGGAAGGAGAAAACGAGAAAACAAGGAAGGAAGGGAGAAAACGAGAAAACAAGGAAGGAAGGGAGGAAAACGAGAAAACAAGGAAGGAAGGGAGAAAACGAGAAAACAAGGAAGGAGGGAAGGGAGAAACAAGAGAAGGAAGGAAGGAAGGAAGGAAGGAAGGAAGGAAGGAAGGAAGGAAGGAAGGAAGGAAGGAAGGAAGGAAGGAAGGAAGGAAGGAAGGAAGGAAGGAAGGAAGGAAGGAAGGAAGGAAGAAGGAAGGAAGGAAGGAAGGAAGGAAGGAAGGAAGGGATAAAACAAGGAAAGGAGGAAGGAAGTGAGAAAAGAGGAAGGGAAGAAGGAAGGAGAGAGCAGGAGGAAAGAAGAAAGAAAGAAAGAAAGAAAGAAGAAAGAAAGAGAAGAAAGAAAGAAAGAAAGAAAGAAGAAAGAAAGAAAGAAGAAAGAAAGAAAGAAAGAAAGAAAGAAAGAAAGAAAGAAAGAAAGAAAGAAAGAAAGAAAGAAAGAAAGAAAGAAAGATAATTCCGTTGATGAGGTTTTTGTGTAACAAACATGGCGGATCTGAGAGCGAGATAGATTTATATTTACAAAGGTGGAGTTGAATTGGTATTTTTTTATTGTCATTTTTATCGTTATCGGGATAAATGCCAGAAATGATCGTGATACATTTTTTAGTCCATACCGCCCATCCCTAGTGACATGTTACATTTCTGAACAGAAAACTCACAAGTTTTGAACATGTGTGAGAGTTAAATGACATCAAAGCAAAATAAAATGATCACCAAACATGTGCTAGGAAGTGAATCAACGCCAGAGATATGAAAACTATAAAAACTAAAGCTATGGTATATCTGCAGAACACAATGTTCTTTTGCTTTGTACCTGTCAGATGTCCCTGCTGGTTACTAGCAGCACGACATACTGTGTCTTTATTCTTGTATCTCTCAGATGTTGTCTCCAAGTGACGGCGCACACACACACGCCAAAACACACCATGTCATAAATAATACTGTTGTTTTTTTATCGCTTTCCAAAAGTGAAGCTTTAGCCACTTTCTCATGAGCTGCAGTGTTTTCAATCTCTTTTTGTCTTCCAAGTACACTCGTGCATGGAGTTATACACCACACACACACACACACACACACTGAAACCCACACGCCTGATATTGTGCAGAAGATTAACTCCATCATTGTGGGGACTTCTCTTTGGCTATTGAAGGTGGATAAACTCTTGGATTGTGTTTATCCAGCCCGTAATGGAATCAGACAGGGTTCCCAGGGCAACCTGTCCAACAGACTAATTTGAGGCAGACAGTTGTCAGTCAGAGCTTAAAGGGTCTGGTTTGTCTGAACGCTCAGCAGCAGACTTCTTATGATGTTGGCTTTGAGGGTCCCTGAGGTTCGGGGGTTTGTTTGGGGAGAAATGGCGGTCGCTGGGAATTGTAAGATTAAAGTCAGGCATCCTGTCCGTGGGATAACCTATACTCTTACTTATCGATCCATATCGGTGTTAGTTTTACAGTAATCCCTGGTTTTTCGCGGGGTTATGTTACCTAAAAGAACCTGATAAGTGAAATCCGCGAAGTAGCAACCTTTTTCCCTTTTTTCGCCACACTGAATGTCAGAAAGATGAGTGGCAGCGTAAACTTTCAGTTTGAGCAACTGGAAAACATCTAAAATGGGAAAGAGCTGTTGTGCGATCGACTGTACTCATAGATTTAGCACAAAATTGGAGTTATCGTTTTACAGACTGCTGAAAAATAAGCCTAAGCGATAATGGATCGCTGCAATTCACAGAAACAACTGGATTCAGGCACCGAAACGTGGATTTACGGTTTCCATTTTGTATCAGGTAATGTTGGGTTTTTGGGTAGCTAACGTTAAACGGTCAAATCATAAAGTTCGGTGTCCTCATCACTTTAATTTCTCCAACAAATCCTGCCTTGAAGTAGGACTAAGCGTCAAGACTTTTGTAAACCTTCAAGCTTTGCTTCGTGTATTTCTCCGGCGTAGAAATTAAGTCCATATAAATATCAGGAAACTGGATTGGTGGCCAAATATTAATGTCCATGGACCACTGGTTCTTGGTAACTGTACCAAATATTAATGTCCATGGACCACTGGTTCTTGGTAACTGTACCAAATATTAATGTCCATGGACCACTGGTTCTTGGTAACTGTACCAAATATTAATGTCCATGGACCACTGGTTCTTGGTAACTGTACCAAATATTAATGTCCATGGACCACTGGTTCTTGGGGTAACTGTACCAAATATTAATGTCCATGGACCACTGGTTCTTGGTAACTGTACCAAATATTAATGTCCATGGACCACTGGTTCTTGGTAACTGTACCAAATATTAATGTCCATGGACCACTGGTTCTTGGTAACTGTACCAAATATTAATGTCCATGGACCACTGGTTCTTGGTAACTGTACCAAATATTAATGTCCATGGACCACTGGTTCTTGGTAACTGTACCAAATATTAATGTCCATGGACCACTGGTTCTTGGTAACTGTACCAAATATAATGTCCATGGACCACTGGTTCTTGGGGTAACTGTACCAAATATTAATGTCCATGAACCACTGGTTCTTGGTAACTGTACCAAATATTAATGTCCATGGACCACTGGTTCTTGGTAACTGTACCAAATATTAATGTCCATGGACCACTGGTTCTTGGTAACTGTACCAAATATTAATGTCCATGGACCACTGGTTCTTGGTAACTGTACCAAATATTAATGTCCATGGACCACTGGTTCTTGGTAACTGTACCAAATATTAATGTCCATGGACCACTGGTTCTTGGGGTAACTGTACCAAATATTAATGTCCATGAACCACTGGTTCTTGGTAACTGTACCAAATATTAATGTCCATGGACCCACTGGTTCTTGGTAACTGTACCAAATATTAATGTCCATGGACCACTGGTTCTTGGTAACTGTACCAAATATTAATGTCCATGGACCACTGGTTCTTGGTAACTGTACCAAATATTAATGTCCATGGACCACTGGTTCTTGGGGTAACTGTACGGGTCACTGTCAAGTCCAACTGCCTTTAATTTAAGCCGATAATCGGCTGTTATCCCGTCTTTTCCACAGTTTCCTCACTAGTTGCAGCCGTTTTGCTGATGTTTCGCCACTCAATGGGGGTAAGGGGGCTGGTCCAGTGGGAAAGTGACATCTATTGCGGAGATCAGCACCGCCACGACCCGATTAATTGGATTTGAATGGGATAAAAGGAAAAGGATTCCAAAAGGATTATGGAAAAAAAATACAATAAGTACAGTAGGACAAATTGTGACTTGTGGGTATTTCCCTGCTCTTCTGACTGTCACTGCATCCTGACTCGCTCTGTAGCGTCTTTTTCTCCTAAAGCCGCGGTGCAGGAGTGTTTTTTCAAGAGAAGACGTAGTTATGGGTCGTTGTCGCTCTTTTTTCTTCTGGGCAAAAGATTCTTATAAACCGACTAGTGATGCACCGAATTAAAATTTGTGGCCGAAACCGAAAATAATAATAAACACTTGGCCGAATACGAACAATACCGAACATGGTTCTTCGCAGTTTTTCATTTATTTTGCCAATTTTTTCACCATTACATAAATCAAATAAATTTGATTTAGGCATGCTTTTCAAAGAAAAAAATCTTTTGCAAAATTACAAGGTAGAAAATATTTATTGAACATAAAAAACTGAACATTTTTTAATTTCCCAGCTTTATGTTGTTTTGGTTCCACCTCCTGGTGAATGTTAGGTAAAATTCTTATGTGGTTACTTTTTGGTTGGCCAACGATTTATGTTTGTGGTGTGCAACCTTTACGGGAGTGGCCAGTCTATTACCTTATATTACAACGCCGTTATTAATTGTTCGTTTTTTTCCCACTTATTCCATAGAACACCGAAAGTGTTTTTTTGCCATTTTCGGCCGAACAATTTCGGTTACCGAACAATTGGTGCATCACTAAAACCGACATGCCACCCTGGATTATATCTGAGAACTGTAATGAACGATTCATCAAAGGGTCCCGATCTTGAGCTGCTGCTGAAGCTCATTGGCCGTTCTCTGCTTGTTGCTAAGCGACCAACGTTATTGACACAGGAAGTGAAGAAGCGGGGAGACTATTTAACCAATCAGAATGCAGAACACGATGCACAAAGCAAATCCGCGAAGCAGCGAGACGTGAAAGGTGAACCGAAGCGTTATAGCCAGGGATTACTGTACAGACATAGTTGTTTTATGGATCGCTTTAATCAAGTACAAATAAATACCAGGTGATGCACCGTGTGAGATTCACTGGCACAGGTGATGCACCGTGTGAGATTCACTGGCAAACACACGGATGCATTTACGGGTTTCTGAGCTTGCCAACACAGCCAGGGCACCGTCACACAGGTGTTCACGCAGTCATTGTTTCCACCTCGGGGTTGTCTCCCATATAGAGCCTAATTGTCACCAGTGTCGGCTTTTGAAACAGATTAGATTGTCTCCTCGGGAGACTTGTTGGCATTTGTGTCACGGCAGATTGTGTTACCAAACAATAATTCGATGAAAGGTAAAGTCTCAATTTTTTTGAGTGTAGGATGATTTAATTAAGTCTAAAACCGCTTTTTTTTCTCGGACCTGTTGCTATGAAAGGACAGAAGTGGGAGGACAGAATGCCCTTAATGCTCATCAGATGAATGCCAGACGGAGCCGCTGCCAAGACGAGAATTACCGAGCCACAATGAGGCACAGTGACGTTTTTGTTCCGTTTTTTTTCTGCCACATCCTACATCTTCCGCGGTTTAATCTAACCTTACAAAGATGGAAAACTTGGCTTTTCTACTTATCAAGAAACTGAAATTCAGAATAAAATGGTAGCGCAAATCTGTGTTTGTAATCTTCTCCTGCCCTCCGAGGGAGGTGAAGGAAGATGAGGCGAGGAGACAGGTGATTTACAGATTTTCTTTTGTTCCTGTCCCTCACACTTTTCTTTTTCCTTTGAATTCAGCCACAGTTGTCTGTCTGTCTTTCCTTCTCTTCCCTTCTTTCTATCCCCTGACAACATGAGCTGCCACTCTGCGTTAATGTCACATGAGCGAGTGCCAGCCCCCACATCACAGCAGCCTGGGCCTTTCCAGGTCGGTGAGCTGCTGCCTGATAATAACCTTGTTTGATTGCTGGAGCAGAGATGTAATTGATTGATCTGCTCACCCTGTCTGGGGCTTCGCTTCTGAAGTAACGCCGCGTGTGTGGGTGTGTATTGAAGTGGGGGGTTGGTTTGATTGTTGAACGGAGCTCTAGATAAGCATACATGCCCACATGTGCACACATACCTTCACTTACTGTGAAGAAGATCACACATTCGTATATACCGGGTCTGTTGCAGAATTTAGTTTAGTTTAGTTTAGTTTATTTAGCACATATAAAAAAATAACATTACACAAATAAGTGCCGTTAAAAGAAACTGTGCAGGGAGGAGCGAGCAAGCCAGTAGGCTTATGAGGAGCCCCCACCTAATAACATTTAACAAAATAGTTATGAGCATACAAAATCATAAAAATAAATAATATATATCATAAAAATTGCATGCAGAACATGAATGAAAATAAAAGAAAAAAAGATAAAAAGAAAATAAAAAAAAATTACTGTAGATATGATCATGAAAATATGATTATTATGCTGAACAAATGGCAACACAGAATATGAAGTACAAAGGAACTTTAACAGTGGGAAAAGCAAGAGCTTTCTTGACTACATTGTTGAATTAAATGCTCTCTTGAGCGACTTTTGAAAATGGATAGGGACCTACAATTGTTTGCAATATGGTACCAACTAGGCCTGTGTTGAAAAAAAATCGATTTTCTGATTCTAAATCGATTTTCATATTAATTCCTAAAAATCGATTTGTATGTCTAAAGATCGATTTTTTTTTAAATTTTTTTTATTTTTTATTTTTTTTCCCCATCCTTACATTTTTGCCTGGTGAACTTTAATCCCGGTAGTCCCAGTAGTTTTGAAAACTCTTTTTCTTTAGAGAAAATGCTGGACATTTCAGCTTAAATTTCTAAATGTTATATTAGTTCAATGAAGTTCATATTATCTATATTTTACTATAGTTTGTTTGGTTTCTCTGTTATCGGACACGGTTTGTCATGAAATACCTGAAAAATGCCGGGTGCTTCATGGCAAGCTGTGTGTCTGGTGACAGAATAAATCAGACAAGCTAAAATAATTTGTTTACTGAGCTGTTGCAATTTCTTTAAATGGATATTGAAATGCCTATTTGAGTTATTTATTTCTTAGTTATTTCAATAGTTATTTTACAGTCATATAATCCAGGCAACACTAACCCAAATCAATATCGAATCGGATCGAATCAAATGGTGATAATCGATTCTGAATCTTAAGAATCGGAATGAAATCGATTCTTGACATTTGAATCGATACCCAGCTCTAGTACCAACTATTCCAGACTTTGACACCCCTAAATCTAAACAAAAATTGGCTTCTAGATGGAGAGTAGTTGTAAATGTACTCCCCCAAATAATATTGCAATATGAAAGGTGAGGATAGATTAGACCAGGGGTCGGCAACCCAAAATGTTGAAAGAGCCATTTTGGACCGAAAACACAAAAAACAAATATGTCAAAAAAAAAAAGAAAAGTCTTGTATAAGCCTTACAATGAAGACAACACATGCTGCATGTTTCTATATTAGTTAGAACTGGGGAGAGATTTATTTTTTCATTATGCACTTCGAGAAAAATGTCGAAATTGTCGAGAAAAAAGTCAAAATGTCGAGAAAAAAGTCGAAATGTTGCGAAAAATGCTGAAGTACAATCTTGAGAAAAAACTTGAAATTTTGAGAAAAAAGTCGAAATGTCGAGAAAAAAGTCGAAATGTCGAGAAAAATGACGACATTTCGAGAGAAAAGTCGAAATGTCAAGATTAATGCTGAAGTACAATCTTGAGAAAAAAGTCGAAATGTCGAGAAAAAAGTCAATGTCGAGAAAAAAGTCGAAATGTCGAGAAAAAAGTCAAGATTTCGGGAGAAAACTCACAATGTTGAGGAAATAGTCAACATTTCGTGAAAAAAGTCGAAATGTCGAGATTAATGTTGAAGTACAATCTCGAGAAAAAAGTCAAAATGTCGAGATTAAAATAGGAAAGAAAAGAGAAAAAAGGGAAAAAATAAAAAAAGAAGAAAAAAAAGAAAAAAAATAGAACAAAAAAAGAGGTAAAAAATAAAAAAAGGAGAAAAAAAATAAAAAAAGGAAAAAAAAAGGCAAACATTTTTGAAAAAGCTCCAGGAGCCACTAGGGCGGCGCTAAAGAGCCGCATTCGGCTCTAGAGCCGCGGGTTGCCGACCCCTGGATTAGACCATAATAAAGAGTAAGTAGACACTGCTTAGAGACAAGGTGTCTAACTTTCCTTATTATGCCAATAGATTTGTTTATTTTCTTACTCACACAATAAACCTGTTCTCTCCAACACAAACGCTCATCAATAATTATTCCTAGAAATCTTGTAGATGATACTTGGGGAGAATATATCAGATGAGCCCGAATGTGCAGGAAGTTTACGTTTTAAACTCTCCCCGACATTTCTGCCCACTGTACCTCTCCAAACAACCCCCTGCCAACCGACCAACAAGTCATTAAACCTCATTAAAATACCTCCCAGTCGCTCTGAAAGGATTGTTTATTTCCTAATTGGCGGTTACATAAGTAGGTTTATCTTTTTGGACGGTTAATTATTCTCAAAGATGGATGCTCTCAGCTTCCCGATCCTAAAATGCTTCTAAACAGACTCCAGACCGTTTGTGTTTCTCCAGTAAATAATTGTGATTTGAGACGGTTCGTCGTCTTATGTTTATGTGTGGTTAAATCTACAAGTCTACAAGCTAACGAAGCCATGAGTTATGTATTTGTGTTGGCGGTTTCTGTCTCTAACTAATTTGGTTGCTCTATTTATCACTGGAGTATCCATATAATCACCAAGTAGAAGTAAGAAGCAAGTAGTAGTCAGTTTATTTGCTGCTTTCCACTTCAGTTTATGTGTCTTGCAAGTGTTATTTACCTTCCTACTTGTTGTGCCGTCGCTTTAAAGCCTTTATGTGTATTGTGATTATTTAAAAAGAAATCATAGTACAGATAGTTTCCATAATGTTTTTAAATATGCATATAATAGTAATTATATGCCCAAATTAAAGGATTCTTTGATACCTAACCAGTCTTGATTAGAGCAGGGGATCGATTCAAATGTCAAGATTCGATTCCGATTCTTAAGATTCAGAATCGATTATCAAGATTTGATTTGATTCGATTCGATTCCGATATTGATTTGGGTTAGTGTTATTAAAACAGTTTTTTGAGCTGTTGCATGAATTATATGACTGTAGTTATGCAAAATATTACTACTAGTATTATATTGAGATTCAACAGTAAGTATTGGCAGCTAATGATGCTGTAAGGACCAATCAGCTCCCAGAATGCTGATAGAACTGCTTTCAGAAACATCATGTGAGATCAGAATTATCAAACAGATCCAGGGAGGAAACAGACACGGATGAAATCGGTTTTATTTTTTCCCACATTCCATTTTTATTTGTTCCATTTTCGGTCTATTTTGGTTTTTAATTTTTGAGCATTTGGTTTTTATCATTTTTTGCAAATGTGCCCCAAAACAGTTTATAAAGTAATGAAATATAGACAATTTATGCAATTATAACCTAACACTTTAATGTTTTCATACATGTTTAAACATATTTAAAGGCAAAAACATGGCACCAGTTATTCTTGTGTCCAACAAACATTCCTTTTTTGGGGATAAACAAAAAAATAACCAAAAGTTGTAATGTAATGATGAAAAAAAAAACATAAATAAATAAAATTTAAAAAAAAATAAAAAAAAAATCCCAAAAAATCCCCAAAAAATCGATCTTTAGACATATGAATCGATTTTTAAGGAATTAATATGAGAATCGATTTAGAATTGGGAAATCGATTTTTTTCAACACAGGCCTAGTCTTGATGTAGTAAAACGCTTGGAAAGTCAAAACTGTGTCTTTTTCCTTTCTCCTTCTTTTTTCTGTTCTTTCATCATTTACTAAGTTGATTACAGATGACAAAATCAATGTTCTTTTTCGGTCACTTAACTCTAAAACTTCTCCAAACCATCTTAAATACACGCCACGTCTCTCTTGTCGCTGCTGTAAAAGAAACAGGATGTTGAGACACCATGAGTTCAACGCTTTAAAACGCTCAACTTTCAGGCTTTCCTCAAGTGTCAAAACGAGTTAAAAGGGTGTTTTATAGGTGTTCGCTATAGTCCAAACCTGACCTCTTAGCCTTAACCATAAAGACTTGGAAGGGTTTTCTCCAGGAAACAAATAAAATAAGCATTTTCTTTCCATTTTTTCAATGAACAACTGAAGGGATGTGGGGAAAAAAGGCAAAAATCCATTATGTTTGATGTTAGTGTCTCACTGTTGCAGGAGTTTCTGTTGGAAAAGCCCTGGGAAATGACATTAGGGGCATCTTGTAATGTGATTTCTGTTATGGTGTGAATATGAGATTTTCTGATGGATCTGAGCACATTAGAGCAGTCTTTATCTCTAGTATTTATTCCCCCTTGGTTTCAAATGCAATTTGCTAAGTACGACATTTCACTCTGCTGCAGCTCACTAGCGCTCCGGCTAGATGGGAGTTGGGGAGAGATTATATTGTTTTCTTTTTATGGAGGGGGAGCTAAATAAAGCCTTGTATTTCTAACAAATTGGTACATTATGAGGAAGAGAAAGGGTTGTTTGGGTAATGTGTGCAAACGCATGCAAAGATATGCTAGCATCAGGAGTACGGATCTGTGGCTCCGTATTCGAGCACGTTTGTCGATAATGTGACGAAGATGGATGTGCGGATTATTGAAAGCCTGAGGTTAGAATACCAGGATACCTAATCACTAAACGCTTTATTTGACTTAATATTTCACCCTGTTAACTTAAAACAGTTCCTGATCTCATTAATGATCATGTTTTAAGGAATTGTTTTATACATTGTTATTATTACTGAATAGTTGATGGTTTGGCTTGTTATATCAGGCTAACCATCAGTGTAAATATCTTTAATTTAAGATATTAATAAATATAGATTAATGCTCTAATTGTAGATTATTAAGAAAACATGCAGACCCTGCAATATCGATTGTGGATTTATAATTTAAAGCCATAAATTTGTGATTTTTCTTTGTTTTTTCCCGCTGATTGATTTGTATTTTTCTTTGTGGATCTATCTAAGTACCCATCGCCTTGCAGCTTTATTGGATAACACTGAATTAATCTGGGAGTTAGAGCAGTCCGCCGCAACTGTGCTCATCTTAGAATCTTGATATACCAAATTTATGCAGCGACTGTGTTTTGGACTTGTCTTTAAAAATGAATTTAACTGGAGCGAGAGAGGAAAAAAAGATCTTTTTCAGTTTATTTCTGTTGTAAACTGCAGCTTTGTTTATGCCGCTGCTGGAACTTTGATGATGGCATCATTTCTTCAGCCATTGAGGTTCATACGTCTGTTTTTCAAGAGGTTTTTCAGTTCAAGAGGATGTTGTAATGCACGACGAATGTAGCATCATTGGGTGATGAAATTATGCCTCGCAACATTGTGTTATAACCAGTGGCGTCAATTCAGTCAAAGCTAAGGTATGGCAAGGTTACGAGTCACAGAACTTAACTAGAGTATCAATCAACACGTCCAGCAAATACTCATCACAGAAGTCTGCTATGTAGCTGATCTGTGTGGTCAAGAAAATTGGAACTTTTTCAAATGCAGTCTCACTCACTGCAAAAACTCAAAATCTTAGCAGGAATATTTGTCTTATTTCTAGTTAAAATGTCTCATTTTTAGTCCAAAAATCTCATTACACTTAAAACAAGAGTCAAATAACTTGGTATTTGACCATTTTCACCTGTTTCAAGTAAATTTTCACTTGAAATAAGTAGAAAAATCTGCCAGTGGGACAAGATTTATCTTCTCATTACAAGCAAAAAAATCTTGTTCCACTGGCAGATTTTTCCACTTACAGTATTTTAAGTGGAAAATCTACTTGAAACAGGTGAAAATTGTTGTTTTTGAGTCTTGGCTTAAATGTAATGAGATTTTTTTGACTAAAAATTTGACATTTTAACTAGAAATAAGACAAATATTCTTGTTAAGATTTTGAGTTTTTGCAGTGTATAATAACTAGTGAAATCAATCATGTTGTTCTGATTTGCATTTGTAGTTATTCTATATGTATTAAGTAATAGAATAATCAATACAAATAGACACAGAGTAATTCCATAAATGTATTTAAAAAACAAACATTTACATTTTCCCTTGAAGCCAAGGTGTGGCGGCTGCCGTACCTTCATACCCAATTGACGCCCCATATAACCATATAAAATGTATGTTTTTACAATATCTACTGATGGTAGTGCACTAATGTGTTAGTTAAATGTATTATAAGCTATTTGATGGAGTAATAAGACTCTTCCCACACAACAGGCTTCTGAATCAGTTTTCTATTAAATGTAGAGTGAATGAAATTAAACAGTATGGAGCAAATATTATATTCCTGCACCCTGTGACATTTTAATAACACTCTCAACAATATCACCCACTCCTTAGAAAAAAAAGACAACATCTCGTGTTCATCTGCAATTTTCCTGACACCTTCATATCTGATCATGACTGATTTGGGGCGAAGCATTCCTTCATTGAATTCTCAATTACACGTGCCAGCGTCTCCCCTAAATCGCCCCAAATCAACCAATACCCTGCCCTTCCCCGATCTCTGCAGGCTTAATGAGTTAGATTAAGTAGGAAATCATTTATTCCCTGCCTTCAATCACAGCTCACAATCACACGCACGTGCCCAGGCAACAGTCTGGGTGAGTGTACGTTAGGAATGGGTGATATTTTACCGTTCACGATAAACCGTCAAAAAAATTCCTCATGATAAGAATTTGTCATCTCGTGGTAAAAACGATAAATTCCCGGGGAGGGAGGGAGGAAAGGGGAGAAGGAAGGGAGAAAACAAGGAAAGGAGGAAGGAAGGGAGAAAAAAGGAAGGAAGGAAGGAAGGAAGGAAGGAAGGAAGGAAGGAAGGAAGGAAGGAAGGAAGGAAGGAAGGAAGGAAGGAAGGAAGGAAGGAAGGAAGGAAGGAAGGAAGGAAGGAAGGAAGGAAGGAAGGAAGGAAGGAAGGAAGGAAGGAAGGAAGGAAGGAAGGAAGGAAGGAAGGAAGGAAATGAGCCAGAAAGAAAGAAAGAAAGAAAGAAATGAGCCAGAAAGAAAGAAAGAAAGAAAGAAATGAGCCAGAAAGAAAGAAAGAAAGAAAGAAATGAGCCAGAAAGAAAGAAAGAAAGAAAGAAATGAGCCAGAAAGAAAGAAAGAAAGAAAGAAATGAGCCAGAAAGAAAGAAAGAAAGAAAGAAATGAGCCAGAAAGAAAGAAAGAAAGAAAGAAAGAAATGAGCCAGAAAGAAAGAAAGAAAGAAAGAAAGAAATGAGCCAGAAAGAAAGAAAGAAATGAGCCAGAAAGAAAGAAAGAAATGAGCCAGAAAGAAAGAAAGAAATGAGCCAGAAAGAAAGAAAGAAATGAGCCAGAAAGAAAGAAAGAAATGAGCCAGAAAGAAAGAAAGAAATGAGCCAGAAAGAAAGAAAGAAATGAGCCAGAAAGAAAGAAAGAAATGAGCCAGAAAGAAAGAAAGAAATGAGCCAGAAAGAAAGAAAGAAATGAGCCAGAAAGAAAGAAAGAAATGAGCCAGAAAGAAAGAAAGAAATGAGCCAGAAAGAAAGAAAGAAAGAAAGAAAGAAAGAAATGAGCCAGAAAGAAAGAAAGAAAGAAAGAAAGAAAGAAATGAGCCAGAAAGAAAGAAAGAAAGAAAGAAAGAAAGAAATGAGCCAGAAAGAAAGAAAGAAAGAAAGAAAGAAAGAAAGAAATGAGCCAGAAAGAAAGAAAGAAAGAAAGAAAGAAATGAGCCAGAAAGAAAGAAAGAAAGAAAGAAAGAAATGAGCCAGAAAGAAAGAAAGAAAGAAAGAAAGAAATGAGCCAGAAAGAAAGAAAGAAAGAAAGAAAGAAATGAGCCAGAAAGAAAGAAAGAAAGAAAGAAATGAGCCAGAAAGAAAGAAAGAAAGAAAGAAATGAGCCAGAAAGAAAGAAAGAAATGAGCCAGAAAGAAAGAAAGAAATGAGCCAGAAAGAAAGAAAGAAAGAAAGAAAGAAAGAAAGAAAGAAAGAAAGAAAGAAAGAAAGAAAGAAAGAAAGAAAGAAAGAAAGAAAGAAAGAAAGAATAATTTCCCGTTGATGACGTTTTTGTGTAATAAACATGGCGGATCTGAGTAGATTTATAGTTGAAAAGGTGGAGTTGAATTGGTATTTTTTTTATCGTTATCGGGATAAATGCCAGAAATTATTGTGATAAATGTTTTAGTCCATACCGCCCATCCCTAGCGTACGTGCTCGTCACAACCAAACAACACGCTAAGTTACTCACCTCCACCTCCATGGGAGATGGAGCCAAGGCCATTATGTAAATGTCAGGTGTCAAGTGTAAATGAGGTTGGAGGGATGGGTAACAGAAGTATTGAATATCACATCGGTTCCCCTGGCAACCGCAGCGAGGTACAGTAATGAGAGCATTCCAAGATGTAGTCTGGCAAAAGCCTTCGTTACGCCGAGAGATAGCTCTGTGAGAAAGATGACTAAGTCCACTGGGTCTGGCAGATGTAAGAAAGCAGAGATAACAACCCCGCCGGCTTTGTTCCGACTCGGACAGACGCATACTTTATATATAGACTCGCAGAGTTAAGACATTTATCCGTCTTTATTGGTTCTTAACATAATTAAACTGAAAAGCACATTCTTAATCTTGAACTCTTTCTCTTGTCAAAGTAAACAGATGAGAAATCAAAGCTTAGAGTGGAATTGTGATGTGCTGTTGTAACCAGTACTGGAGTTGAGGGGGGATGAGGGGGGATGAGGGGGGATGGCATCCCCTCTGAAATAAAAACGGTCCAAATCATCCCCCCTGTAAAACTGCCATCCCCCCTTTCCATCCCTTATGTCATTTCATCAATGAATGTGGTTTTACTGCTATTTCAACATTTAGAGTCAACACCAGAAAAATAACACCAGAAAAATAACTTATTTGACCATTTTCACCTGTTTCAAGTAAATTTTCACTTGAAATAAGTAGAAAAATCTGCCAGTGGGACAAGATTTATCTTCTCATTACAAGCAAAAAAATCTTGTTCCACTGGCAGATTTTTCTACTTATTTTAAGTGAAAATCTACTTGAAACAGGTGAAAATTGTTGTTTTTGACTCTTGTTTTAAGTGTAATGAGATTTTTTGACTAAAAATTAGACATAAAAACTAGAAATTAGACAAATATTCTTGTTAAGATTTTGAGTTTTTGCAGTGCAGTGGTCCATGGCCATTAATATTTCACCACAAATCGAGTGTCCTGATATTTATATGTACTTACTGTAATTACGCCGGGGAAATACACAAAGCAAAGCTTGAAGGCTTACAAAAGTCGTGACGCTTGGTCCGACTTCAAGGCAGGATTTGTTGTAGAAATTAAATTGATAAGGACACCGAACTTTATAATTGAGCGTTTAACGTTCGCTACCCAAAAATCCAACATTACCTGATACAAAATGGGAACCACAAATCCACGTTTCGGTGCCTGGAATCCAGTTGTTTCTGTGAATTGCAGCGATCCATTTATCTCTTAAGCTTATTTTTCGGCTTTATTTAGATTTATCTTCTCATTACAAGCAAAGAAATCTTGTTCCACTGGCAGATTTTTCTACTTATTTCAAGTGAAAATCTCCTTGAAACAGGTGAAAATTGTTGTTTTTTCCAGTGATGAGTCTTGTTTTAAGTGTAATGAGATTTTTGTTTTTTTACTAAAATGAGACATTTTAACAAGAAATAAGACAAATATTCTTGTTAAGATTGTGAGTTTTTGCAGTGATCCATTTTACTTATCCTGTGAAGGACAGAGTCATATTGATAAGTTCAGAAAAGTGTTTTTTATTGTTGTGTTTTGATGTATTTGATGTAAGCCCAGTGGATATTTAAAGCTTACAGAAGGCTGCATTTAACTGCTGCTATGTCATTCCTGCAGTATTTCTGCAGGTGTTTTGGTCACTGCTATTATTTGTAATATATTATATTATTTGTAATCAGCACAAATTATCTGTCCCCATATGATAAAATCCACCATCCCCCCTGATTTTTATTTATTTTTTTACAACTCGAGTACTGGTTGTAACCACTGGTGAGCACATGATTGTTTGTTTGTTTTGGTCTGTATTCCTGCTAGTTCAGGGTTTGACGTTGAGCTTTTTTAACGTGTTTAACCTACCAGAACACCAGACTTGCTTGTCCCAAATGGAAATCATCCTGAGGTGTGAAAGCTTCTTAAATAATATTCCATTAAAATTAATAATAATAATCAGACTTGCACATATAAAAAAAATAGTAAAGTAATGAAATGCAGTATCGGGCGGTGTTTTTCATTTGTCTACTGGAGTATAGGCATGTTGATTTTAATTTGAATTAAACTTGCATGTCAACTTTGTTCAGAAACCCCTGACAGCTGAACCAAAACAGCAAGTTATTATGTCATTTTGGTTTAAATTTCCTTTTGTGTTTTATTTCATAGCCCCATGTTGTACGTTTCGTTCTGCTTTCTCTTATTGCTTATTTTGCCTGGTTTTTGTTCAGGTTGTGGTGATCGGAGGAACATATTAACATATTCATAGAGAAAATATAGTGTATTTACAACGAATCCATAGATCTGGGTTAGAATAGATTAAACACTGGCCCCAGGTTTGCATTAACATCCTTAATATTGATGTGTGGTGGAGCGTTGTTTGACCAGTGTCTCGTTCTACGAGCTGAATAAACGGTCAAACATCCAGCTGCAGTTAGTCATTAAGGTTGTATTAATGAGGGGTTTTCCAGGTATTATCTCCCCACACTCATGCAGGCCCAGCCCTCGCTTCATTGTGAGTCATCTCAGCGTTCGCTGCAGAACTCTCTTCCTCTTCTGTTCCTGCGAGTCCACATTTGTCGGTCTCACGTCTGTCCGTAGCTGATGGCTGTGTACTAAGTATTCTGATTCATAATCCTCTTTCCTTTATCTCTTCATCGCGTCTTGTTGCTCAGACTGTCTGTTTTTTGTGTCGCTGTCCCTCCTCTCTCACTGAGGCCATTTATTGCTCTCCCCTGACTTCATGCACACGAGATGAAATATTCCCATTATCCCTCAGAACTGATTCTACAACCATTAGATTAAGAAATGTATTTAATTTTAAACTAATTAAATAGAAAGGTCGTGTTCTGTGAGGGATAAGTGAGCTGTTTTCTGTGTCCATGAGTGCCACTCCTGCTAATTTGCCTCAGGATAGTTGTTGGTAATGGCATTATTGTTTAAAATATTGAGAGTTAGCCAAAGTATTGACTAGATAAAAATGTTCTGCCTCTATAAGGCATATTTGAAGGCTACAAAGCACAAGTTATCTTAATCGAGGCCCTACCCGTATTGATTACACCTCTGTCATCATGCTGCACTGTATGTTTGTGGAAAAACGAGGCCTAGCTTTAAAAACTGCTTTTAAAACTTTACAACTCAAAAAAAAACGTGATTGATTTCATCACTCACGATTTAATCCTCCGTCTAATTTCCGGTAAAAGCACACTAAGCTATGGTTCCGAGCATGTAGTTGACGCGTACTTCAAAAATAAAACGTCAAAGTCCGTGTTCTTCTTTCAAAAGTTAAGTGAAAAACTTTTCTTTCAACGACAAAAACAAAAAACTGTGTGATTATGTGACAAATAATATTCTCGTGCAAGCACGGTCAAAAACTAGTGCGCTCTCTCGGTTACATACTGTAGCTTCACAAAAAAAACCAAACAATAATATACGTGATATATATATATGCCACCAATGACAAAGGTGCAGTTATTAATATTATTAAGCAAACACCTTGCGGACTGATATTACACTGCATATTACTCAAAATACACTTAAATCAAATATTGCAAAATCTAAATTATTAATCACCTTGTATATATGACAAATGGCTCTAACATGATCTTTTTCAAAGATACTCTATACAGAAGAAGCGCATTACCGTTACTGCCAATGGTATGAAATGGTATACACTTCCTGTCTCCTAAGTGGGCGTGGTCGCCCCTCTGACCTCACTTCCTGTCTCCTAAGTGGGCGTGGTCGCCCCTCTGACCTCACTTCCTGTCTCCTAAGTGGGCGTGGTCGCCCCTCTGACCTCACTTCCTGTCTCCTAAGTGGGCGTGGTCGCCCCTCTGACCTCACTTCCTGTCTCCTAAGTGGGCGTGGCCGCCCCTCTCCCCACATCGTTTTGGAACATACAACACTAGATACAGTACAACTTTCTTCCAAAAAGACTTAAATAATAAAAATAACAGTATTATTAGGTAAAGAAGCAAGTTTTATTTTAGTTTTAAACTTCATTTTATCCGATGGGAAAACGATGAGAGCCAAATCTCGCGAGAGTGTGTTGCTCAGACAGAGACAGGTCTCAAACAAAGTTAATTTTCTCCTAATCTGTCGGTCTGAAAATTTCCATTTTGGTGTCAGAATGTTCAGAAGGTTTGTGGCTTTTGAAAAATGGGTCCCATATTTACTTAAGTTACTATGGGGCGAAGGAATTGGTAATAATCTGTGCTCACGTTCACTTTTCCCATAGGACTCAATAGACTCAGGACCTACTTCCTGTCTCCTAAAGTCACGCGACACAGATACAGGAAACCATTTGTCTCATTTATTGAACGTCTCTGTCTTTTAAAAAAAATAAATTCTCAACACAGATTTCCAGTATCAGATATTGATTTACTTTTAATTGTTTGGCTGCTTCTTAATGGAGGCTCACTTTGGTAGAATTCATCTCAGCCTTCATTTCATGGTTTTATTAGTAAGTTGTCTAATTATCATGGGCTTCTGTTAACACATTGAATTATTTATATCATTTAAAGTTAATTATTTTGCTAATTGACTTAAAACCTGATGATTTGCTTTGAAATGCAGCCGATAGGGACTGGCATCTCCCGTCCCTCCCCTTCTCCCCTTATTGCCTTTTGGTCATCGTGATTAGGGCTGGGGATCGATTCAAATGTCAAGAATCGATTCAATTACGATTCTTAAGATTCAGAATCAATTATCAAGATTTGATTCGATTCGATTCCGATATTGATTTGGGTTAGTGTTATTAAAACTGTATTTTGAGCTGTTGCATGAATTATATGACTGTAGTTATGCAACATATTACTAGTATTATATTGAGATTCAACAGCAAGTATTGCAGCTAATGATGCTGTAAGGACCAATCAGCTCCCAGAATGCTGATAGAACTGAAACAGAAACATCGTGGGGCAGAATTACCAAACAGATCCGGGGAGGAAACAGAGACGGATGAAATCGCTTTTATTTTTTCCCACATTCCGTTTTTATTTGTTCCATTTTCGGTCTATTTTGGATTTACATTTTTGAGAATTTGGTTTTTAGCATTTTTTGCAAATGTAACCCCAAGACAGTATATAAAGTAATGAAATATAGACAATTTATGCAATTATAACTGAACACTTTAATGTTTTCATACCTTTAAACATATTCAAAGGCAAAAACATGGCACCAGTTATTCTCGTGTCCAACAAAACATTCCTTTTTTGGGGATAAACAAAAAAATAACCAAAAGTTGTAATGTAATGATGAAAAAAAAAAACATAAATAAATAAAAGAAAATGAACCCCCCCCCCAAAAAAAAAAATTTAAAAAAAATCCATCTTTAGACATATGAATCGATTTTTAGGAATTAATATGAGACTCGATTTTAGAATTGGGAAATCGATTTTTTTCAACACAGGCCTAATCGTGATACCTGAAATATCTCGTCTACAGACTCTCTGTTTACCCATATGGCCATGTGCATAAAAGCTTTGCTGCCTCACACACCTGTCACTTTATAAAACTGAAATACTCAAAGTTAAAGGTCAATGCTCGCTCAAGGTTGTCTCTCTCTCTTTCTCCCCCCTAGAAGAACCCTTTAAGGTGGACACACACTCACACAAAAGCCAAGACATGACTCAAAAAACCCCCCAGAAAACCAGGCTTGGAAAAGCTACAAATGTATCAATGAATAATTTAACCCCTAACGTCACATTTCCCCTGGCAGTGATGTATACACAAGCGTGCGTTCGGCGTGGTTGTGTGTTGTGTACGATGTATTGCCACTTTGATTTTTTATTTTTCTTTGCAAGCGCTCTATATATGCTGGGAGGCGGCTGTTTCAACGGCGTGATGTGATGTGTGGGAGCGTTATCAGAGCTGTAGGTATGACAGACACACAGCCCTAGAGCTGACTTCCTGGAATTGCATTTTGTTGGCCGTCTCCAGTATGAGACCTGTCACCTCATTCCTCCCAGGCCATGCAAACCGTAATTGAGGCGTTTCTGTTAGGTGTCACTATCAAGAGCTCGTGCTTGAGGCTTTTTTTTTGTTTTGTTTCCGTCCGTCTGCTTGTATGTGATGGGTAATGAAGGTTAACATGCCGTTGAAGGATTTTAACATCTTCCAGACTCCAGTCTTGTCCGTCCTCCTTCCAACCTTTTTTTCTCACTCATTATTAATCCTTAATTTGGTCCTTATTTCTTCCTTAAACTATAGAGGGTCTGCATTAACGTCACTTCCACAATGAACCACGCCCCCTTACTGGCACTGAGTGGCAAAACATCAGCAAAAATGGCTGCAACTAGTAGGGGAAACTGTGGAAAAGACGGGATAACAGCCGATTATCGGTTTAAATTAAGGGCAGTTGGACTTGACAGTGACCCGTACAGTTACCCCAAGAACCACACTGCAAAAACTTTAAATCTTACCAGGAATATTTGTCTTATTTCTAGTTAAAATGTCTCATTTTTGGTAAAAAAATCTCATTACACTTAAAACAAGAGTCATTACCAGAAAAATAACTTATTTGACAATTTTCACCTGTTTCAAGTAAATTTTCACTTGAAATAAGTAGAAAAATGTTTGTAATGAGATTTATCTTCTCATTACAAGCAAAAAAATCTTGTTCCACTGGCAGATTTTCTACTTATCTTAAGTGAAAATCTACTTGAAATAGGTGAAAATTATTGTTTTTTTTCAGTGATGAGTCTTGTTTTAAGTGTAATGAGATTTTTTGGACTAAAAATTAGACATTTTAACTAAAAATTAGACAAATAAAGATTTTTAGTTTTTTGCAGTGCAGTGGTCCATGGGCATTAATATTTGCTACAGTTACCAAGAACCAGTGGTCCATGGACATTAATATTTAGTACAGTTACCAAGAACCAGTGGTCCATGGACATTAATATTTGGTACAGTTACCCCAAGAACCAGTGGTCCATGGACATTAATATTTGGTACAGTTACCAAGAACCAGTGGTCCATGGACATTAATATTTGGTACAGTTACCAAGAACCAGTGGTCCATGGACATTAATATTTGGTACAGTTACCAAGAACCAGTGGTCCATGGACATTAATATTTGGCCACAAATCCAGTTTCTGATATTTACATGTACTTAATTTCTACGCCGGGGAAATACACGAAGCAAAGCTTGAAGGCATACAAAAGTCTTGACGCTTGGTCCGACTTCAAGGCAGGATTTGTTGTAGAAATTAAAGTGATGAGGACACCGAACTTTATGATTTGACCGTTTAACATTAGCTACCCAAAAATCCAACATTACCTGATACAAAATGGGAACCGCAAATCCACGTTTCGGTGTCTGGAATCCAGTTGTTTCTGTGAATTGCAGCGATCCATTTATCTCTTAAGATTATTTTTCTGCAGTCTGTAAAACGATAACTCTGATTTCTTGCTAAATCTATGAGTACAGTCGATCGCACAACAGCTCTTTTTAGATGTTTTCCAGTTGCTCAAACTAAAAATTTACGCTGCCACTCAGTCTTTCTGGGCGTAACCCGCTGTGAAGTCGCATCTGTGACGTCGTGCACATTCCCTCTCTACTTAGGTTTGACCTCACTCCTCTCTTTTCCGACTTCCTCCCAGCCGTCCTAACCCGCCATGCCCCCCACGTCCCTCCTGTCAGCACCGCCATAGCTCGGGAAGCCCTTCAGTGTATTACCCCCTCTCACCAGCGTCTCCTCTTTACGGTGTTTTCTCTTTTTAAATTCAATCAGGCTTCAATGGAGCCACCAGGACCAATTTCAATTTACCACCGTGGACGCCACAGGATGGGAAGTCCTATGCTAACATAAAGGTATAAATGGAATTGGAGACTAAGATAGACGATAGTTGGGGAGACGTGTGGGAAAAGGGGGGAGTGAGGATGTACTGAAATGGTGCCACGGAGAGATAACAGCAGAGGAGAGGTAAAAATAGAAAGAGGCAGGGGAATTAGAGGAAAGAGGGTAACAGAGAAATATGAGGGAATGGGAAAAGTCTGAAGTGTTAGAGGGGATAAGAGACCAGCGACGACACAGGGGAGAGAGAAGAGAGTGGAATGAAGGGAGGCAGATGGAGTGGGGATAAAGACATATAGTAAGGAGATGAGGTGATAAATATAAAGTCTGGGGTTTTTTTTTTGAACAGAAGGAAAATGTAATATGAAACCTTTCTCCTAGATGTATGTTGATTGAATTCATCAGGTCTGAATTCACCACTCGGCAAATATACGCTGGATGAGAGGTTGAAGATGCATCACACAAAGATGCCCTGAAATGAGAGTGTAAGATGAAACCATTTCTCTGGTAGTGAAATATATATTTATATATACATATAAAATGACATATTTTCAACCCGTGGCCACTGTATATTTGAGAAAATATTAAAAACTGTTGCCATTTCCACTCCCAGTCCTTCTGACCTCCACTTGCTTCCTCTCTTAAAGGCAACTTTCCCTTCTATTCCTCCTTCCCCTCCGGGTTAAAATAGACTCATGTCAATCCTCGCTGCCAGCCTTTTGCGTGTTGTGAGCAGTAATATTATGAGAATAAAGTCGTAAAATTACTAGAATAAAGTCGTAAAATTACGAGAATAAAGTCATAATGTTGCGAGAATAAAGTCGTAATAGAATAAAGTTTAATATTATGAGAATAAAGTAGTAATATTACGAGAATAAAGTCGTAATATTACGAGAATGAAGTCGTAATTTATGAGAATAAGGTCGTAATATTACAAGAATAAAGTGGTAATTTATGAGAACTCTAACAGGAAGAGTGTGTTGAAAATGTTGAATATTGAACATCTTGTGAAGTTATATTCATATATTTATAATATATTTAATATTACGACTTTATTCTCAAAATATTACGACTTTATTCTTGTAATTTTACGACTTTATTCTCATATTTTTATGACTTTATTTTCGTAATTTCCTTTTTTTTTCTTAGTTTAAACTAATTAAATTATTATATTATTATTATATAATTATTTTCGGGTTTTTTCGGGTTTATTTTCGGGTTTTTTCAGGTTTATTTTCGGGTGTGTTTCGGGTTTTTTCGGGTTAATTTTCGGGTTTTTTCGAGTTTATTTTCGGGTATTTTCGGGTTTATGTTCGGGTGTGTTTTGGGTTTTTTTTCGGGTTTATTTTCGGGTTTTTTCGGGTTTATTTTCGGGTGTGTTTCGGGTTTTTTCGGGTTTATTTTCAGGTTTATTTTCGGGTTTTTTCGGGTTTATTTTCGGGTTTTTTCGGGTTTATTTTCGGGTTTTTTCGGGTGTGTTTCGGTTTTTTTCGGGTGCGTTTCGGGTTTTTTCGGGTTTATTTTCGGGTTTTTTCGGGTTTATTTTCGGGTGTGTACTTTTTTTTTCTTAGTTTGGCCCTAATACTCCGTCGTACAGAAGAAAGAATGAAGGCAACAAAAGTGTACTTTCTTTTTTGCAGCCCCACCCATCTTTATTCAATAAATCTTTACACAATGAGGTTGACGGCAGAAATAACCCTTTGTATAAGAGACAAACTTCAGAAATATATTTATATATACATATAAAATGACATATTTTAAATTATTAAATTATTATATTATTATTATATAATTATTTTCGGGTGTGTTTCGGGTTTATTTTCAGGGTTTTTTTCGGGTTTTTTCGGGTTTATTTTCGGGTTTTTTCAGGTTTATTTTCGGGTGTGTTTCAGGTTTTTTCGGGTTAATTTTCGGGTTTTTTCGAGTTTATTTTCGGGTTTTTTCGGGTTTATGTTCGGGTGTGTTTCGGGTTTTTTCGGGTGTGTTTCGGTTTTTTTCGGGTGCGTTTCGGGTTTTTTCGGGTTTATTTTCGGGTTTTTTCGGGTTTATTTTCGGGTGTGTACTTTTTTTTTCTTAGTTTGGCCCTAATACTGAATGAAGGCAAGAAAAGTGTACTTTCTTTTTTGCAGCCCCACCCATCTGAGTCTTTATTCAATAAATCTTTACACGATGAGGTTGACGGCAGAAATAACCCTTTGTATAAGAGACAGCCTTCAGAAATATATTTATATATACATATAAAATGACATATTTTCACCCGTGGCCACTGTATATTTGAGAAAATATTAAAAAACTGTTGCCATTTCCTCTCCCAGTCCTCCTGACCTCCACTTGCTTCCTCTCTTAAAGGCAACTTTCCCTTCTATTCCTCCTTCCCCTCCGGGTTAAAATAGACTCATGTCAATCCTCGCTGCCAGCCTTTTGCGTGTTGTGAGCAGGTTAAGTGTTTTTTTCAGTACTTTTCAGGCGAATTGAAAAGTGCCTTTACACTTCTCTCTCTCTCTCTCTCTCTCTCCCAGGAATAGTTGCCATTTCAGGCTTTTCTGAGTCACCGCTGAACCATGAGTGTCCTTCGGTGGCGCGGAGGTTTATACCATCAACCATAATTAGAAAAGATTGTAATGTGCGCGCGTGTGTGAGCGCGTGTATATATGCCCGTCTCGGTGTTTGCGAGGAGAAGAAAGGATGGGCTTAGTGCTAATTCGACCTTTTCTTTTCTGTTTCTAACATTCAGGCGGTAAGAGAGACTTGTCTGATAACTTTCTGCAAAAGCCCCAAACACACGAATCCCTTGCTCAGATAAAACCTGCCTCCATTTCCCTTTTTCATGAGCTCAGCGCTGACACAGATTATCATTGCTTTTCTCCGTGGTTCTGGTGTCAAATATGCTGAATCACAGTCTGGATAATACCTTTTAATTAAGTCCAAAGCTCCTACTTCCACTTTGTGGTTTGACTTTCAACCTTTGATCAAACTGGAAGAAATCGCAAACACATTAGGCAAAGCTGCCAGATTCCACACTTCGCCACCTTAATGTTCCCGTGGATGGATCCCGGATTTTTCACACTGGGTTTACTTTTACTGAGAGTTATGACTTTGAACTTAAGTCCGAGCTCGGTGGAAATGATTGCACGTTAAGGATGGGCGGTATGGACTAAAAAAATGATCACGATAATTTCTGGCATTTATCCCGATAACGATAAAAATGACGATATAAAAAATACCAATTCAACTCCACCTTTGTAACTATAAATCTGTCACCACATTCAGTCTTTGGAGAAAACACTGATCTAAAAGACACTAAATACTACTAAACTACATCAATGGGAATTTATCTTTCTTTCTTTCTTTCGGTTTCTTGCTTTCTTTCTTTCTTTCGGTTTCTTGCTTTCTTTCTTTCTTTCGGTTTCTTGCTTTCTTTTGGTTTCTTTCTTTCTTTCTTTCAGTTTCTTGCTTTCTTTCTTTCGGTTTCTTGCTTTCTTTCTTTCTTTCGGTTTCTTTCTTTCTTTCGGTTTCTTTCTTTCTTGCTTTCTTTCCTTCTTTCGCTTTCTTTCTTGCTTTCTTTCTTTCTTTCTTTCGGTTTCTTGCTTTCTTTCTTTCGGTTTCTTGCTTTCTTTCTTTCTTTCTTGCTTTCTTTCTTTCTTTCGGTTTCTTGCTTTCTTTCTTTCGGTTTCTTTCTTTCTTTCTTTCTTTCTTTCTTTCTTTCTTTCTTTCTTTCTTTCCTTCTTTCGGTTTCTTGCTTTCTTTCTTTCTTTCGGTTTCTTTCTTTCTTTCGGTTTCTTTCTTTCTTGCTTTCTTTCCTTCTTTCGCTTTCTTTCTTGCTTTCTTTCTTTCTTTCTTTCGGTTTCTTGCTTTCTTTCTTTCGGTTTCTTGCTTTCTTTCTTTCTTTCTTGCTTTCTTTCTTTCTTTCGGTTTCTTGCTTTCTTTCTTTCTTTCTTTCTTTCTTTCTTTCTTTCGGTTTCTTTCTTTCTTTCTTTCTTTCTTTCTTTCTTTCTTTCTTTCTTTCTTTCTTTCCTTCTTTCGGTTTCTTGATTTCTTTCTTTCTTTCGGTTTCTTTCTTTCGGTTTCTTGCTTTCTTTCCTTCTTTCGCTTTCTTGCTTTCTTTCTTTCTTTCTTTCTTTCTTTCTTTCTTTCTTTCTTTCTTTCTTTCTTTCTTTCTTTCTTTCTTTCTTTCTTTCTTTCTTTCTTTCTTTCTTTCTTTCTTTCTTTCTTTCTTTCTTTCTTTCTCTTTCTTTCTTTCTTTCTTTCTTTCTTTCTTTCTTTCTTTCTTTCTTTCTTTCTTTCTTTCTTTCTTTCTTTCTTTCTTTCTTTCTTTCTTTCTGTGGCAGGGTGGAGGAGCTGCAGCCACTCAGGTTGATTGGGGCACAGGTGGCCCCAATCAACCAATCCACCCTGCCTGGCTTGATAAGTCATGGCTGCACAGCAGAAAGGGGCTGCTGCTGCTGGGAGAAGGTTCTGCACGTGTGTCTTGGGTGTGTCTGGAGAAAATAAACGTTCCTGCACTGAAACCTGTGTCCTCTGTCCTGTCGGTCGGCCCCGTAGCACTCGCCGTGCTACACTGGCGCCCAACGTGGGGCCCGACAGGATGGAGGCACTGGCACAGAAACTGGCAGACCTGGCGGCCCTGATCCGGAGCCAGGCGGAGCGGCAGACTGCAGCGCTGGAGACGCTGGCAGCGCAGCAGCCGGCAGGGTGGGGTCGCCCGCCTACTCTGCTCGCAGAGGACCGCCCCTTCACCTTCAGCTACCCGGACGTGCGGCGAGGGGTGCTGGACTGTCCAGGGCGGTCCTCGGAGGACGACTCCTTTTCCTTCACGTGCCCGTACGTGAGGCGAGCGGCGCGGGACCGTCTAGAGAGGCCCTCGGCGGTCCTGGAGGAGGCTGTCCTGGAGGAGGCTGTCCTGGAGGAGGCTGTCCTGGAGGAGGCTGTCCTG